>NW_027521169.1:0-116724 GCF_052094955.1 Ictidomys tridecemlineatus | reverse complement strand
TGAAAGTGATTCTCGCCAGTCTCTGCTTAGGGCTACATCAACAGCAAACAAACCATAGAGATAGAACTTGAAACTGCTTTATTGTGTCAAGTTTCAAAGAGCTAGCACAAACCGTGTTTGATTTAGAGTTCCAAATACATGTATCCCTATAGGAGAAAACAGAGTGAACCTCAAAATGAAACCGGTTACTGCCAACGAACGGTTTAACCTAGAAGAACGAAATTTGGCGAGCCAAGTGAAATTGGTGTATTGATCATTACCTGAAAGTTTCATCAAGATTGGGTAAAAAGTGTGTGCTGAAATTTCAGGCAACTCATAGTTTTTTGGAAGCTTGGCAGGCCGTTTCCATGAAAGTGATTCTCGCCAGTCTCTGCTTAGGGCTACATCAACAGCAAACAAAGCATAGAGATAGAACTTGAAACTGCTTTATTGTGTCAAGTTTCAAAGAGCTAGCACAAACCGTGTTTGATTTAGAGTTCCAAATACATCTATCCCTATAGGAGAAAACAGAGTGAAACCTCAAAATGAAACCGGTTACTGCCAACGAACGGTTAACCTAGAAGAACGACAATTTGGCGAGCCAAGTGGGATTGGTGTACTGATCATTACCTGAAAGTATCATCAAGATTGGGTGAAAAAGTGTTTGCTGAGATTTCAGGCAACTCATAGTTTTTTGGAAGCTTGGCAGGCCCTTTCCATGAAAGTGATTCTCCCCAGTCTCTGCTTAGGGCTACATCAACAGCAAACAAACCATAGAGATAGAACTTGAAACTGCTTTATTGTGTCAAGTTTCAAAGAGCTAGCACAAACCGTGTTTGATTTAGACTTCCAGATACATGTATCCCTATAGGAGAAAACAGAGTGAAACCTCAAAATGAAACCGGTTACTGCCAACGAACGGTTTAACCTAGAAGAACGGAATTTGGCGAGCCAAGTGGGATTGGTGTACTGATCATTACCTGAAAGTTTCATCAAGATTGGGTGAAAAAGTGTGTGCTGAGATTTCAGGCAACTCGTAGTTTTTTGGAAGCTTGGCAGGCCCTTTCCATGAAAGTGATTCTCGCCAGTCTCTGCTTAGGGCTACTTCAACAGCAAACAAACCATAGAGATAGAACTTGAAACTGCTTTATTCTGTCAAGTTTCAAAGAGCTAGCACAAAACCGTGTTTGATTTAGAGTTCCAAATACATGTATCCCTATAGGAGAAAACAGAGTGAAACCTCAAAATGAAATCGGTTACTGCCAACGAACGGTTTAACCTAGAAGAACGAAATTTGGCGAGCCAAGTGAAATTGGTGTATTGATCATTACCTGAAAGTTTCATCAAGATTGGGTGAAAAAGTGTGTGCTGAAATTTCAGGCAACTCATAGTTTTTTGGAAGCTTGGCAGGCCGTTTCCATGAAAGTGATTCTCGCCAGTCTCTGCTTAGGGCTATATCAACAGCAAACAAAGCATAGAGATAGAACTTGAAACTGCTTTATTGTGTCAAGTTTCAAAGAGCTAGCACAAACCGTGTTTGATTTAGAGTTCCAAATACATGTATCCCTATAGGAGAAAACAGAGTGAAACCTCAAAATGAAACCGGTTACTGCCAACGAACGGTTTAACCTAGAAGAACAAAATTTGGCGAGCCAAGTGGGATTGGTGTACTGATCATTACCTGAAAGTTTCATCAAGATTGGGTGAAAAAGTGTGTGCTGAGATTTGAGGCAACTCGTAGTTTTTTGGAAGCTTGGCAGGCCCTTTCCATGAAAGTGATTCTCGCCAGTCTCTGCTTAGGGCTGCATCAACAGCAAACAAAACATAGAGATAGAACTTGAAACTGCTTATTGTGTCAAGTTTCAAAGAGCTAGCACAAACCGTGTTTGATTTAGAGTTCCAAATACATGTATCCCTATAGGAGAAAACAGAGTAAAACCTCAAAATGAAACGGTACTGCAAACGAACGGTTTAACCTAGAAGAACGAAATTTGGCGAGCCACGTGGGATTGGTGTACTGATCATTACCTGAAAGTTTCATCAAGATTGGGTGAAAAAGTGTGTGCTGAGATTTCAGGAAACTCGTAGTTTTTTGGAAGCTTGGCAGGCCCTTTCCATTAAAGTGATTCTCGCCAGTCTCTGCTTAGGGCTACATCAACAGCAAACAAACCATAGAGATAGAACTTGAAACTGCTTTATTGTGTCAAGTTTCAAAGAGGTAGCACAAACCGTGTTTGATTTAGAGTTCCAAATACATGTATCCCTATAGGAGAAAACAGAGTGAAACCTCAAAATGAAACCGGTTACTGCCAACGAATGGTTTAACCTAGAAGAACGTAATTTGGCGAGCCAAGTGGGATTGGTGTACTGATCATTACCTGAAAGTTTCATCAAGATTGGGTGAAAAAGTGTGTGCTGAGATTTCAGGCAAATCGTAGTTTTTTGGAAGCTTGGCAGGCCCTTTCCATGAAAGTGATTCTCGCCAGTCTCTGCTTAGGGCTACATCAACAGCAAACAAACCATAGAGATAGAACTTGAAACTGCTTTATTGTGTCAAGTTTCAAAGAGCTAGCACAAACCTTGTTTGATTTAGAGTTCCAAATACATGTATCCCTATAGGAGAAAACAGAGTGAAACCTCAAAATGAAACCGGTTACTGCCAACGAACGGTTTAACCTAGAAGAACTAAATTTGGCAAGCCAAGTGGGATTGGTGTACTGATCATTAACTGAAAGTTTCATCAAGATTGGGTGAAAAAGTGAGTGCTGAGATTTCAGGCAACTCGTAGTTTTTTGGAAGCTTGGCAGGCCCTTTCCATGAAAGTGATTCTCGCCAGTCTCGGCTTAGGGCTACATCAACAGCAAACAAACCATAGAGATAGAACTTGAAACTGCTTTATTGTGTCAAGTTTCAAAGAGCTAGCACAAACCGTGTTTGATTTAGAGTTCCAAATACATGTATCCCTATAGGAGAAAACAGAGTGAAACCTCAAAATGAAACCGGTTACTGCCAACGAACGGTTTAACCTAGAAGAACGAAATTTGGTGAGCCAAGTGGGATTGTGTACTGATAATAACCTGAAAGTTTCATCAAGATTGGGTGAAAAAGTGTGTGCTGAGATTTCAGGAAACTCGTAGTTTTTTGGAAGCTTGGCAGGCCCTTTCCCATGAAAGTGATTCTCGCCAGTCTCTGCTTAGGGCTACATCAACAGCAAACAAACCATAGAGATAGAACTTGAAACTGCTTTATTGTGTCAAGTTTCAAAGAGCTAGCACAAACCGTGTTTGATTTAGAGTTCCAAATACATGTATCCCTATAGGAGAAAACAGAGTAAAACCTCAAAATGAAACCGGTTACTGCCAACGAACGTTTAATCTAGAAGAAAGAATTTGGCGAGCCAAGTGGGATTGGTGTACTGATCATTACCTGAAAGTTTCATCAAGATTGGTGAAAAAGTGTGTGCTGAGATTTCAGGCAACTCGTAGTTTTTTGGAAGCTTGGCAGGCCCTTTCCATGAAAGTGATTCTCGCCAGTATCTGCTTAGGCTACATCAACAGCAAACAAACCATAGAGATAGAACTTGAAACTGCTTTATTGTGTCAAGTTTCAAAGAGCTAGCACAAACCGTGTTTGATTTAGAGTTCCAAATACATGTATCCCTATAGGAGAAAACAGAGTGAAACCTCAAAATGAAACCGGTTACTGCCAACGACCGGTTTAACCTAGAAGAACGAAATTTGGCGAGCCAAGTGGGATTGGTGTACTGATCATTACCTGAAAGTATCATCTAAGATTGGGTCAAAAAGTGTTTGCTGAGATTTCAGGCAACTGGTAGTTTTTTGTAAGCATGGCAGGCCTTTCCATGAAAGTGATTCTCGCCAGTCTCTGCTTAGGGCTACATCAACAGCAAACAAATCATAGAGATAGAACTTGAAACTGCTTTATTGTGTCAAGTTTCAAAGAGCTAGCACACACCGTGTTTGATTTAGACTTCCAGATACATGTATCCCTATAGGAGAAAACAGAGTGAAACCTCAAAAATGAAACCGGTTACTGCCAACGAACGGTTTAACCTAGAAGAACGAAATTTGGCGAGCCAAGTGGGATTGGTGTACTGATCATTACCTGAAAGTTTCATCAAGATTGGGTGAAAAGTGTGTGCTGAGATTTCAGGCAACTCGTAGTTTTTTGGAAGCTTGGCAGGCCTTTCCATGAAAGTGATTCTCGCCAGTCTCTGCTTAGGGCTACATCAACAGCAAACAAACCATAGAGATAGAACTTGAAACTGCTTTATTGTGTCAAGTTTCAAAGAGCTAGCACAAACCGTGTTTGATTTAGTGTTCCAAATACATGTATCCCTATAGGAGAAAACAGAGTGAAACCTCAAAATGAAACCGGTTACTGCCAACGAATGGTTTAACCTAGAAGAACAAAATTTGGCGAGCCAAGTGGGATTGGTGTACTGATCATTACCTGAAAGTTTCATCCAGATTGGGTGAAAAAGTGTGTGCTGAGATTTCAGGCAACTCGTAGTTTTTTGGAAGCTTGGCAGGCCCTTTCCATGAAAGTGATTCTCGCCAGTCTCTGCTTAGGGCTACATCAACAGCAAACAAACCATAGAGATAGAACATGAAACTGCTTTATTCTGTCAAGTTTTCAAAGAGCTAGCACAAACCGTGTTTGATTTAGAGTTCCAAATACATGTATCCCTATAGGAGAAAATAGAGTGAAACCTCAAAATGAAACCGGTTACTGCCAACGACCGGTTTAACCTAGAAGAACGAAATTTGGCGAGCCAAGTGGGATTGGTGTACTGATCATTACCTGAAAGTATCATCAAGATTGGGTGAAAAGTGTTTGCTGAGATTTCAGGCAACTCGTAGTTTTTTGGAAGCTTGGCAGGCCCTTTCCATGAAAGTGATTCTCGCCAGTCTCTGCTTAGGGCTACATCAACAGCAAACAAACCATAGAGATAGAACTTGAAACTGCTTTGTTGTGTCAAGTTTCAAAGAGCTAGCACAAACCGTGTTTGATTTAGACTTCCAGATACATGTATCCCTATAGGAGAAAACAGAGTGAAACCTCAAAATGAAACCGGTTACTGCCAACGAACGGTTTAACCTAGAAGAACGAATTTGGCGAGCCAAGTGGGATTGGTGTACTGATCATTACCTGAAAGTTTCATCAAGATTGGGTGAAAAAGTGTGTGCTGAGATTTCAGGCAACTCGTAGTTTTTTGGAAGCTTGGCAGGCCCTTTCCATGAAAGTGATTCTCGCCAGTCTCTGCTTAGGGCTACATCAACAGCAAACAAACCATAGAGATAGAACTTGAAACTGCTTTATTCTGTCAAGTTTCAAAGAGCTAGCACAAACCGTGTTTGATTTAGAGTTCCAAATACATGTATCCCTATAGGAGAAAACAGAGTGAAACCTCAAAATGAAACCGGTTACTGCCAACGAACGGTTTAACCTAGAAGAACGAAATTTGGCGAGCCAAGTGGGATTGGTGTACTGATCATTACCTGAAAGTATCATGAAGATTGGGTGAAAAAGTGTTTGCTGAGATTTCAGGCAACTCGTAGTTTTTTGGAAGCTTGGCAGGCCCTTTCCATGAAAGTGATTCTCGCCAGTCTCTGCTTAGGGCTACATCAACAGCAAACAAACCATAGAGATAGAACTTGAAACTGCTTTATTGTGTCAAGTTTCATGAGCTAGCACAAACCGTGTTTGATTTAGACTTCCAGATACATGTATCCCTATAGGAGAAAACAGAGTGAAACCTCAAAATGAAACCGGTTACTGCCAACGAACGGTTTAACCTAGAAGAACGGAATTTGGCGAGCCAAGTGGGATTGGTGTACTGATCATTACCTGAAAGTTTCATCAAGATTGGGTGAAAAAGTGTGTGCTGAGATTTCAGGCAACTCGTAGTTTTTTGGAAGCTTGGCAGGCCCTTTCCATGAAAGTGATTCTCCCCAGTCTCTGCTTAGGGCTACATCAACAGCAAACAAACCATAGAGTTAGAACTTGAAACTGCTTTATTCTGTCAAGTTTCAAAGAGCTAGCACAAACCGTGTTTGATTTAGAGTTCCAAATACATGTATCCCTATAGGAGAAAACAGAGTGAAACCTCAAAATGAAACCGGTTACTGCCAACGAACGGTTTAACCTAGAAGAACGAAATTTGGCGAGCCAAGTGGGATTGGTGTACTGATCATTACCTGAAAGTTTCATCAAGATTCGGTGAAAAAGTGTTTGCTGAGATTTCAGGCAACTCGTAGTTTTTTGGAAGCTTGGCAGGCCCTTTCCATGAAAGTGATTCTCGCCAGTCTCTGCTTAGGGCTACATCAACAGCAAACAGACCATAGAGATAGAACTTGAAACTGCTTTATTCTGTAAAGTTTCAAAGAGCTAGCACAAACCGTGTTTGAGTTAGAGTTCCAAATACATGTATCCCTATAGGAGAAAACAGAGTGAAACCTCAAAATGAAACCGATTACTGCCAACGAACGGTTTAACATAGAAGAACGAAATTTGGCGAGCCAAGTGGGATTGGTGTACTGATCATTAACTGAAAGTTTCATCAAGATTGGGTGAAAAAATGTGTACTGAGATTTCAGGCAACTCGTAGTTTTTTGGAAGCTTGGCAGGCCCTTTCCATGAAAGTGATTCTCGCCAGTCTCTGCTTAGGGCTACATCAACAGCAAACAAACTATAGAGATAGAACTTGAAACTGCTTTATTGTGTCAAGTTTCAAAGAGCTAGCACAAACCGTGTTTGATTTAGACTTCCAAATACATGTATCCCTATAGGAGAAAACAGAGTGAAACCTCAAAATGAAACCGGTTACTGCCAACGAATGGTTTAACCTAGAAGAACGAAATTTGGCGAGCCAAGTGCGATTGGTGTACTGATCATTACCTGAAAGTTTCATCAAGATTGGGTGAAAAAGTTTGTGCTGAGATTTCAGGCAACTCGTAGTTTTTTGGAAGCTTGGCAGGCCCTTTCCATGAAAGTGATTCTCCCCAGTCTCTGCTTAGGGCTACATCAACAGCAAACAAACCATAGAGATAGAACTTGAAACTGCTTTATTGTGTCAAGTTTCAAAGAGCTAGCACAAACCGTGTTTGATTTAGAGTTCCAAATACATGTATCCCTATAGGAGAAAACAGAGTGAAACCTCAAAATGAAACCGGTTACTGCCAACGAATGGTTTAACCTAGAAGAACAAAATTTGGCGAGCCAAGTGCGATTGGTGTACTGATCATTACCTGAAAGTTTCATCAAGATTGGGTGAAAAAGTTTGTGCTGAGATTTCAGGCAACTCGTAGTTTTTTGGAAGCTTGGCAGGCCCTTTCCATGAAAGTGATTCTCGCCAGTCTCTGCTTAGGGCTACATCAACAGCAAACAAACCATAGAGATAGAACTTGAAACTGCTTTATTGTGTCAAGTTTCAAAGAGCTAGCACAAACCGTGTTTGATTTAGAGTTCCAAATACATGTATCTCTATAGGAGAAAACAGAGTGAAACCTCAAAATGAAACCGGTTACTGCCAACGAACTGTTTAACCTAGAAGAACGAAATTTGGTGAGCCAAGTGGGATTGGTGTACTGATCATTACCTGAAAGTTTCATCAAGATTGGGTGAAAAAGTGTTTGCTGAGATTTGAGGCAACTCGTAGTTTTTTGGAAGCTTGGCAGGCCCTTTCCATGAAAGTGATTCTCGCCAGTCTCTGCTTAGGGCTACATCAACAGCAAACAAACCATAGAGATAGAACTTGAAACTGCTTTATTCTGTTAAGTTTCAAAGAGCTAGCACAAACCGTGTTTGATTTAGAGTTCCAAATACATGTATCCCTATAGGAGAAAACAGAGTGAAACCTCAAAATGAAACCGGTTACTGCCAACGACCGCTTTAACCTAGAAGAACGAAATTTGGTGAGCCAAGTGGGATTGTTGTACTGAACATTACCTGAAAGTTTCATCAAGATTGGGTGAAAAAGTGTGTGCTGAGATTTCAGGCAACTCGTAGTTTTTTGGAAGCTTGGCAGGCCCTTTCCATGAAAGTGATTCTCGCCAGTCTCTGCTTAGGGCTACATCAACAGCAAACAAACCATAGAGATAGAACATGAAACTGCTTTATTCTGTCAAGTTTCAAAGAGCTAGCACAAACCGTGTTTGATTTAGAGTTCCAAATATATGTATCCCTATAGGAGAAAACAGAGTGAAACCTCAAAATGAAACCGGTTACTGCCAACGAACGGTTTAACCTAGAAGAACGAAATTTGGCGAGCCAAGTGAGATTGGTGTACTGATCATTACCTGAAAGTTTCATCAAGATTGGGTGAAAAAGTGTGTGCTGAGATTTCAGGCAACTCGTAATTTTTTGGAAGCTTGGCAGGCCCATTCCAGGAAAGTGATTCTCGCCAGTTTCTGCTTAGGGCTACATCAACAGCAAACAAACCATAGAGATAGAACTTGAAACTGCTTTATTGTGTCAAGTTTCAAAGAGCTAGCACAAACCGTGTTTGATTTAGAGTTCCAAATACATGTATCCCTATAGGAGAAAACAGAGTGAAACCTCAAAATGAAACCGGTTACTGCCAATGAACGCTTTAACCTAGAAGAACGAAATTTGGCGAGCCAAGTGGGATTGGTGTACTGATCATTACCTGAAAGTATCATCAAGATTGGGTGAAAAACTGTTTGCTGAGATTTCAGGCAACTCATAGTTTTTTGGAAGCTTGGCAGGCCCTTTCCATGAAAGTGATTCTCGCCAGTCTCTGCTTAGGGCTACATCAACAGCAAACAAACCATAGAGATAGAACTTGAAACTGCTTTATTGTGTCAAGTTTCAAAGAGCTAGCACAAACCGTGTTTGATTTAGACTTCCAGATACATGTATCCCTATAGGAGAAAACAGAGTGAAACCTCAAAATTAAACCAGTTACTGCCAACGAATGGTTTAACCTAGAAGAACGAAATTTGGCGAGCCAAGTGGGATTGGTGTACTGATCATTACCTGAAAGTATCATCAAGATTGGGTGAAAAAGTGTTTGCTGAGATTTCAGGCAACTCGTAGTTTTTTGGAAGCTTGGCAGGCCCTTTCCATGAAAGTGATTCTCGCCAGTCTCTGCTTAGGGCTACTTAAACAGCAAATGAACCATAGAGATAGAACTTGAAACTGCTTTATTGTGTCAAGTTTCAAAGAGCTAGCACAAACCGTGTTTGATTTAGAGTTCCAAATACATGTATCCCTATTGGAGAAAACAGAGTGAAACCTCAAAATGAAACCGGTTACTGCCAACGAACCGTTTAACCTAGAAGAACGAAATTTGGCGAGCCAAGTGGGATTGGTGTACTGATCATTACCTGAAAGTTTCATCAAGATTGGGTGAAAAAGTGTTTGCTGATATTTCAGGCAACTCATAGATTTTGGAAGCTTGGCAGGCCCTTTCCATGAAAGTGATTCTCGCCAGTCTCTGCTTAGGGTTACATCAACAGCAAACAAACCATAGAGATAGAACTTGAAACTGCTTTATTGTGTCAAGTTTCAAAGAGCTAGCACAAACCGTGTTTGATTTAGAGTTCCAAATACATGTATCCCTATAGGAGAAAACAGAGTGAAACCTCAAAATGAAACCGGTTACTGCCAACGAACGGTTTAACCTAGAAGAACGAAATTTGGCGAGCCAAGTGGGATTGGTGTACTGATCATTACCTGAAAGATTCATCAAGATTGGGTGAAAAAGTGTTTGCTTAATTTTCAGGCAACTCGTAGTTTTTTGGAAGCTTGGCAGGCCCTTTCCATGAAAGTGATTCTCGCCAGTCTCTGCTTAGGGCTACATCAACAGCAAACAAACCATAGAGATAGAACTTGAAACTGCTTTATTGTGTCAAGTTTCAAAGAGCTAGCACAAACCGTGTTTGATTTAGCGTTACAAATACATGTATCCCTATAGGAGAAAACAGAGTGAAACCTCAAAATGAAACCGGTTACTGCCAATGAACGCTTTAACCTAGAAGAACGAAATTTGGCGAGCCAAGTGGGATTGGTGTACTGATCATTACCTGAAAGTATCATCAAGATTGGGTGAAAAAGTGTTTGCTGAGATTTCAGGCAACTCATAGTTTTTTGGAAGCTTGGCAGGCCCTTTCCATGAAAGTGATTCTCGCCAGTCTCTGCTTAGGGCTACATCAACAGCAAACAAACCATAGAGATAGAACTTGAAACTGCTTTATTGTGTCAAGTTTCAAAGAGCTAGCACAAACCGTGTTTGATTTAGACTTCCAGATACATGTATCCCTATAGGAGAAAACAGAGTGAAACCTCAAAATGAAACCGGTTACTGCCAACGAACGGTTTAACCTAGAAGAACGAAATTTGGCGAGCCAAGTGGGATTGGTGTACTGATCATTACCTGAAAGTTTCATCAAGATTGGGTGAAAAAGTGTGTGCTGAGATTTCAGGCAACTCGTAGTTTTTTGGAAGCTTGGCAGGGCTTTTCCATGAAAGTGATTCTCGCCAGTCTCTGCTTAGGGCTACATCAACAGCAAACAAACTATAGAGATAGAACTTGAAACTGCTTTATTGTGTCAAGTTTCAAAGAGCTAGCACAAACCGTGTTTGATTTAGAGTTCCAAATACATGTATCCCTATAGGAGAAAACAGAGTGAAACCTCAAAATGAAACCGGTTACTGCCAACGAACGGTTTAACCTAGAAGAACGAAATTTGGCGAGCCAAGTGGGATTGGTGTACTGATCATTACCTGAAAGTTTCATCAAGATTGGGTGAAAAAGTGTGTGCTGAGATTTCAGGCAACTCGTAGTTTTTTGGAAGCTTGGCAGGCCCTTTCCATGAAAGTGATTCTCACCAGTCTCTGCTTAGGGCTACACAACAGAAAACAAACCATAGAGATAGAACTTGAAACTGCTTTATAGTGTCAAGTTTCAAAGAGCTAGAACAAACCGTGTTTGATTTAGAGTTCCAAATACATGTATCCCTATAGGAGAAAACAGAGTGAAACCTCAAAATGAAACCGGTTACTGCCAACGAACGGTTCAACCTAGAAGAACGAAATTTGGCAAGCCAAGTGGGATTGGTGTACTGATCATAAACTGAAAGTTTCATCAAGATTGGGTGAAAAAGTGTGTGCTGAGATTTCAGGCAACTTGTAGTTTTTTGGAAGCTTGGCAGGACCTTTCCATGAAAGTGATTCTCGCCAGTCTCTGCTTAGGGCTACATCAACAGCAAACAAACCATAGAGATAGAACCTGAAACTGCTTTATTGTGTCAAGTTTCAAAAAGCTAGCACAAACCGTGTTTGATTTAGAGTTCCAAATACATGTATCCCTATAGGAGAAAACAGAGTGAAACCTCAAAATAAAACCGGTTACTGCCAACGAACGGTTTAACCTAGAAGAACGAAATTTGGCGAGCCAAGTGAAATTGGTGTACTGATCATTACCTGAAAGTTTCATCAAGATTGGGTGAAAAAGTGTGTGCTGAGATTTCAGGCAACTCGTAGTTTTTTGGAAGCTTGGCAGGCCCTTTCCATGAAAGTGATTCTCACCAGTTCTTCTTAGGGCTACATCAACAGCAAACAAACCATAGAGATAGAACTTGAAACTGCTTTATTGTGTCAAGTTTCAAAGAGCTAGCACAAACCGTGTTTGATTTAGAGTTCCAAATACATGTATCCCTATAGGAGAAAACAGAGTGAAACCTCAAAATGAAACCGGTTACTGCCAACGAACGGTTCAACCTAGAAGAACGAAATTTGGCAAGCCAAGTGGGATTGGTGTACTGATCATAAACTGAAAGTTTCATCAAGATTTGGTGAAAAAGTGTGTGCTGAGATTTCAGGCAACTCGTAGTTTTTTGGAAGCTTGGCAGGCCCTTTCCATGAAAGTGATTCTCGCCAGTCTCTGCTTAGGGGTACATCAACAGCAAACAAACCATAGAGATAGAACCTGAAACTGCTTTATTGTGTCAAGTTTCAAAAAGCTAGCACAAACCTTGTTTGATTTAGAGTTCCAAATACATGTATCCCTATAGGAGAAAACAGAGTGAAACCTCAAAATGAAACCGGTTACTGCCAACGAACGGTTTAACCTAGAAGAACAAAATTTGGCGAGCCAAGTGAAATTGGTGTACTGATCATTACCTGAAAGTTTCATCAAGATTGGGTGAAAAAGTGTGTGCTGAGATTTCAGGCAACTCTTAGTTTTTTGAAAGCTTGGCAGGCCCTTTCCATGAAAGTGATTCTCGCCAGTCTCTGCTTAGGGCTACATCAACAGCAAACAAACCATAGAGATAGAACTTGAAACTGCTTTATTGTGTCAAGTTTCAAAGAGCTAGCACAAACCGTGTTTGATTTAGAGTTCCAAATACATGTATCCCTATAGGAGAAAACAGAGTGAAACCTCAAAATGAAACCGGTTATTGCCAACGAACGGTTTAACCTAGAAGAACGAAATTTGGCGAGCAAAGTGGGATTGGAGTACTGATCATTACCTGAAAGTTTCATCAAGATTGGGTGAAAAAGTGTGTGCTGAGATTTCAGGCAACTCGTAGTTTTTTGGAAGCTTGGCAGGGCTTTTCCATGAAAGTGATTCTCGCCAGTCTCTGCTTAGGGCTACATCAACAGAAAACAAACCATAAAGATAGAACTTGAAACTGCTTTATTGTGTCAAGTTTCAAAGAGCTACCACAAACCGTGTTTGATTTAGAGTTCCAAATACATGTATCCCTATAGGAGAAAACAGAGTGAAACCTCAAAATGAAACCGGTTACTGCCAACGAACGGTTTAACCTAGAAGAACGAAATTTGGCGAGCCAAGTGGGATTGGTGTACTGATCATTACCTGAAAGTTTTATCAAGATTGGGTGAAAAAGTGTGTGCTGAGATTTCAGGCAACTCGTAGTTTTTTGGAAGCTTGGCAGAGCCTTTCCATGAAAGTGATTCTCACCAGTCTCTGCTTAGGGCTACATCAACAGAAAACAAACCATAGAGATAGAACTTGAAACGGCTTTATTGTGTCAAGTTTCAAAGAGCTAGCACAAACCGTGTTTGATTTAGAGTTCCAAATACATGTATCCCTATAGGAGAAAACAGAGTGAAACCTCAAAATGAAACCGGTTACTGCCAACGAACGGTTTAACCTAGAAGAACGAAATTTGGTGAGCCAAGTGGGATTGGTGTACTGATCATTACCTGAAAGTTTCATCAAGATTGGTGAAAAAGTGTTTGCTGAGATTTCAGGCAACTCGTAGTTTTTTGGAAGCTTGGCAGGCCCTTTCCATGAAAGTGATTCTCGCCAGTCTCTGCTTAGGGCTACATCAACAGCAAACAAACCATAGAGATAGAACTTGAAACTGCTACATCAACAGCAAACAAACCATAGAGATAGAACTTGAAACTGCTTTATTGTGTCAAGTTTCAAAGAGCTAGCACAAACCGTGTTTGATTTAGACTTCCAGATACATGTATCCCTATAGGAGAAAACAGAGTGAAACCTCAAAATGAAACCGGTTACTGCCAACGAACGGTTTAACCTAGAAGAACGAAATTTGGCGAGCCAAGTGGGATTTGTGTACTGATCATTACCTGAAAGTTTCATCAAGATTGGGTGAAAAAGTGTGTGCTGAGATTTCAGGCAACTCGTAGTTTTTTGGAAGCTTGGCAGGCCCTTTCCATGAAAGTGATTCTCGCCAGTCTCTGCTTAGGGCTACATCAACAGCAAACAAACCATAGAGATAGAACTTGAAACTGCTTTATTGTGTCAAGTTTCAAAGAGCTAGCACAAACCGTGTTTGATTTAGAGTTCCAAATACATGTATCCCTATAGGAGAAAACAGAGTGAAACCTCAAAAATGAAACCGGTTACTGCCAACGAACGGTTTAACCTAGAAGAACGAAATTTGGCGAGCCAAGTGGGATTGGTGTACTGATCATTAACTGAAAGTTTCATCAAGATTGGGTGGAAAAGTGTGTACTGAGATTTCAGGCAACTGGTAGTTTTTTGGAAGCTTGGCAGGCCCTTTCCATGAAAGTGATTCTCGCCAGTCTCTGCTTAGGGCTACATCAACAGCAAACAAACCATAGAGATAGAACTTGAAACTGCTTTATTGTGTCAAGTTTCAAAGAGCTAGCACAAACCGTGTTTGATTTAGACTTCCAGATACATGTATCCCTATAGGAGAAAACAGAGTGAAACCTCAAAATGAAACCGGTTACTGCCAATGAACGCTTTAACCTAGAAGAACGAAATTTGGCGAGCCAAGTGGGATTGGTGTACTGATCATTACCTGAAAGATTCATCAAGATTGGGTGAAAAAGTGTGTGCTGAGATTTCAGGCAACTCCTAGATTTTTGGAAGCTTGGCAGGGCTTTTCCATGAAAGTGATTCTCGCCAGTCTCTGCTTAGGGCTACATCAACAGCAAACAAACCATAGAGAGAGAACTTGAAACTGCTTTATTGTGTCAAGTTTCAAAGAGCTAGCACAAACCGTGTTTGATTTAGAGTTCCAAATACATGTATCCCTATAGGAGAAAACAGAGTGAAACCTCAAAATGAAACCGGTTACTGCCAAAGAACGGTTTAACCTAGAAGAACGAAATTTGGTGAGCCAAGTGGGATTGCTGTACTGATCATTACCTGAAAGTTTCATCAAGATTGGGTGAAAAAGTGTGTGCTGAGATTTCAGGCAACTCGTAGGTTTTTTGGAAGCTTGGCAGGCCCTTTCCATGAAAGTGATTCTCACCAGTCTCTTCTTAGGGCTACATCACAGCAAACAAACCATAGAGATAGAACTTGAAACTGCTTTATTGTTTCAAGTTTCAAAGAGCTAGCACAAACCGTGTTTGATTTAGAGTTCCAAATACATGTATCCCTATAGGAGAAAACAGAGTGAAACCTCAAAATGAAACCGGTTACTGCCAACGAACGGTTCAACCTAGAAGAACGAAATTTGGCAAGCCAAGTGGGATTGGTGTACTGATCATAAACTGAAAGTTTCATCAAGATTTGGTGAAAAAGTGTGTGCTGAGATTTCAGGCAACTCGTAGTTTTTTGGAAGCTTGGCAGGCCCTTTCCATGAAAGTGATTCTCGCCAGTCTCTGCTTAGGGCTACATCAACAGCAAACAAACCATAGAGATAGAACCTGAAACTGCTTTATTGTGTCAAGTTTCAAAAAGCTAGCACAAACCGTGTTTGATTTAGAGTTCCAAATACATGTATCCCTATAGGAGAAAACAGAGTGAAACCTCAAAATGAAACCGGTTACTGCCAACGAACGGTTTAACCTAGAAGAACGAAATTTGGCGAGCCAAGTGAAATTGGTGTACTGATCATTACCTGAAAGTTTCATCAACATTGGGTGAAAAAGTGTGTGCTGAGATTTCAGGCAACTCTTAGTTTTTTGAAAGCTTGGCAGGCCTTTCCATGAAAGTGATTCTCGCCAGTCTCTGCTTAGGGCTACATCAACAGCAAACAAACCATAGAGATAGAACTTGAAACTGCTTTATTGTGTCAAGTTTCAAAGAGCTAGCACAAACCGTGTTTGATTTAGAGTTCCAAATACATGTATCCCTATAGGAGAAAACAGAGTGAAACCTCAAAATGAAACCGGTTACTGCCAACGAACGGTTTAACCTAGAAGAACGAAATTTGGCGAGCAAAGTGGGATTGGAGTACTGATCATTACCTGAAAGTTTCATCAAGATTGGGTGAAAAAGTGTGTGCTGAGATTTCAGGCAACTCCTAGTTTTTTGGAAGCTTGGCAGGCCCTTTCCATGAAAGTGATTCTCACCAGTCTCTGCTTAGGGCTACATCAACAGCAAACAAACCATAGAGATAGAACTTGAAACTGCTTTATTGTGTCAAGTTTCAAAGAGCTAGCACAAACCGTGTTTGATTTAGAGTTCCAAATACATGTATCCCTATAGGAGAAAACAGAGTGAAACCTCAAAATGAAACCGGTTACTGCCAACGAACGGTTTAACCTACAAGAAAAAATTTGGCGAGCCAAGTGGGATTGGTGTACTGATCATTACCTGAAAGTTTCATCAAGATTGGGTGAAAAAGTGTGTGCTGAGATTTCAGGCAACTCGTAGTTTTTTGGAAGCTTGGCAGGGCTTTTCCATGAAAGTGATTCTCGCCAGTCTCTGCTTAGGGCTACATCAACAGCAAACAAACCATAGAGATAGAACTTGAAACTGCTTTATTCTGTCAAGTTTCAAAGAGCTAGCACAAACCGTGTTTGATTTAGAGTTCCAAATACATGTATCCCTATAGGAGAAAACAGAGTGAAACCTCAAAATGAAACCGGTTACTGCCAACGAACGGTTTAACCTAGAAGAACGAAATTTGGCGAGCCAAGTGGGATTGGTGTACTGATGATTACCTGAAAGTTTCATCAAGATTGGGTGAAAAAGTTTGTGCTGAGATTTCAGGCAACTCGTAGTTTTTTGGAAGCTTGGCAGGGCTTTTCCATGAAAGTGATTCTCGCCAGTCTCTGCTTAGGGCTACATCAACAGAAAACAAACCATAGAGATAGAACTTGAAACTGCTTTATTGTGTCAAGTTTCAAAGAGCTACCACAAACTGTGTTTGATTTAGAGTTCCAAATACATGTATCCCTATAGGAGAAAACAGAGTGAAACCTCAAAATGAAACCGGTTACTGCCAACGAACGGTTTAACCTAGAAGAACGAAATTTGGCGAGCCAAGTGGGATTGCTGTACTGATCATTACCTGAAAGTTTCATCAAGATTGGGTGAAAAAGTGTGTGCTGAGATTTCAGGCAACTCGTAGTTTTTTGGAAGCTTGGCAGGCCCTTTCCATGAAAGTGATTCTCACCAGTCTCTGCTTAGGGCTACATCAACAGAAAACAAACCATAGAGATAGAACTTGAAACTGCTTTATTGTGTCAAGTTTCAAAGAGCTAGCACAAACCGTGTTTGATTTAGAGTTCCAAATACATGTATCCCTATAGGAGAAAACAGAGTGAAACCTCAAAATGAAACCGGTTACTGCCAACGAACGGTTTAACCTAGAAGAACGAAATTTGGTGAGCCAAGTGGGATTGGTGTACTGATCATTACCTGAAAGTTTCATCAAGATTGGGTGAAAAAGTGTTTGCTGAGATTTCAGGCAACTCGTAGTTTTTTGGAAGCTTGGCAGGCCCTTTCCATGAAAGTGATTCTCGCCAGTCTCTGCTTAGGGCTACATCAACAGCAAACAAACCATAGAGATAGAACTTGAAACTGCTACATCAACAGCAAACAAACCATAGAGATAGAACTTGAAACTGCTTTATTGTGTCAAGTTTCAAAGAGCTAGCACAAACCGTGTTTGATTTAGACTTCCAGATACATGTATCCCTATAGGAGAAAACAGAGTGAAACCTCAAAATGAAACCGGTTACTGCCAACGAACGGTTTAACCTAGAAGAACGAAATTTGGCGAGCCAAGTGGGATTGGTGTACTGATCATTACCTGAAAGTTTCATCAAGATTGGGTGAAAAAGTGTTTGCTGAGATTTCAGGCAACTCGTAGTTTTTTGGAAGCTTGGCAGGCCCTTTCCATGAAAGTGATTCTCGCCAGTCTCTGCTTAGGGCTACATCAACAGCAAACAAACCATAGAGATAGAACTTGAAACTGCTTTATTGTGTCAAGTTTCAAAGAGCTAGCACAAACCGTGTTTGATTTAGACTTCCAAATACATGTATCCCTATAGGAGAAAACAGAGTGAAACCTCAAAATGAAACCGGTTACTGCCAACGAACGGTTTAACCTAGAAGAACGAAATTTGGCGAGCCAAGTGGGATTTGTGTACTGATCATTAACTGAAAGTTTCATCAAGATTGGGTAAAAACTGTGTGCTGAGATTTCAGGCAACTCGTAGTTTTTTGGAAGCTTGGCAGGCCCTTCCCATGAAAGTGATTCTCGCCAGTCTCTGCTTAGGGCTACATCAACAGCAAACAAACCATAGAGATAGAACTTGAAACTGCTTTATTGTGTCAAGTTTCAAAGAGCTAGCACAAACCGTGTTTGATTTAGAGTTCCAAATACATGTATCCCTATAGGAGAAAACAGAGTGAAACCTCAAAATGAAACCGGTTACTGCCAACGAACGGTTTAACCTAGAAAAACAAAATTTGGCGAGCCACGTGGGATTGGTGTACTGATCATTACCTGAAAGTTTCATCAAGATTGGGTGAAAAAGTGTGTTCTGAGATTTCAGGCAACTCGTAGTTTTTTGGAAGCTTGGCAGGCCCTTTCCATGAAAGTGATTCTCGCCAGTCTCTGCTTAGGGCTACATCAACAGCAAACAAACCATAGAGATAGAACTTGAAACTGCTTTATTCTGTCAAGTTTCAAAGAGCTAGCACAAACCGTGTTTGATTTAGAGTTCCAAATACATGTATCCCTATAGGAGAAAACAGAGTGAAACCTCAAAATGAAACGGGTTACTGCCAACGAACGGTTTAACCTAGAAGAACGAAATTTGGTGAGCCAAGTGGGATTGGTGTACTGATCATTACCTGAAAGTTTCATCAAGATTGGGTGAAAAAGTGTTTGCTGAGATTTCAGGCAACTCGTATTTTTTTGGGAGCTTGGCAGGCCCTTTCCATGAAAGTGATTCTCGCCAGTCTCTGCTTAGGGCTACATCAACAGCAAACAAACCATAGAGATAGAACTTGAAACTGCTTTATTGTGTCAAGTTTCAAAGAGCTAGCACAAACCGTGTTTGATTTAGAGTTCCAAATACATGTATCCCTATAAGAGAAAACAGAGTGAAACCTCAAAATGAAACCGGTTACTGCCAACGAACGGTTTAACCTAGAAGAACGAAATTTGGCGAGCCAAGTGGGATTGGTGTACTGATCATTACCTGAAAGTTTCATCAAGATTGGGTGAAAAAGTGTTTGCTGAGATTTCAGGCAACTCGTAGATTTTTGGAAGCTTGGCAGGCCCTTTCCATGAAAGTGATTCTCGCCAGTCTCTGCTTAGGGCTACATCAACAGCAAACAAACCATAGAGATAGAACTTGAAACTGCTTTATTGTGTCAAGTTTCAAAGAGCTAGCAGAAACCGTGTTTGATTTAGACTTCCAAATACATGTATCTCAATAGGAGAAAACAGAGTGAAACCTCAAAATGAAACCGGTTACTGCCAACGAACGGTTTAACCTAGAAGAACGAAATTTGGTGAGCCAAGTTGGATTGGTGTACTGATCATTACCTGAAAGTTTCATCAAGATTGGGTGAAAAAGTGTTTGCTGAGATTTCAGGCTACTAGTAGTTTTTTGGAGCTTGGCAGGCCCTTTCCATGAAAGTGATTCTCGCCAGTCTCTGCTTAGGGCTACATCAACAGCAAACAAACCATAGAGATAGAACTTGAAACTGCTTTATTGTGTCAAGTTTCAAAGAGCTAGCACAAACCGTGTTTGATTTAGAGTTCCAAATACATGTATCCCTATAGGAGAAAACAGAGTGAAACCTCAAAATGAAACCGGTTAATGCCAACGAACGGTTTAACCTAGAAGAACGAAATTTGGCGAGCCAAGTGGGATTGGTGTACTGATCATTACCTGAAAGTTTCATCAAGATTGGGTGAAAAAGTGTTTGCTGAGATTTCAGGCAACTCGTAGTTTTTTGGAAGCTTGGCAGGCCCTTTCCATGAAAGTGATTCTCGCCAGTCTCTGCTTAGGGCTACATCAACAGCAAACAAACCATAGAGATAGAACTTGAAACTGCTTTATTGTGTCAAGTTTCAAAGAGCTAGCACAAACCGTGTTTGATTTAGACTTCCAAATACATGTATCTCAATAGGAGAAAACAGAGTGAAACCTCAAAATGAAACCGGTTACTGCCAACGAACGGTTTAACCTAGAAAAACAAAATTTGGCGAGCCACGTGGGATTGGTGTACTGATCATTACCTGAAAGTTTCATCAAGATTGGGTGAAAAAGTGTGTTCTGAGATTTCAGGCAACTCGTAGTTTTTTGGAAGCTTGGCAGGCCCTTTCCATGAAAGTGATTCTCGCCAGTCTCTGCTTAGGGCTACATCAACAGCAAACAAACCATAGAGATGGAACTTGAAACTGCTTTATTCTGTCAAGTTTCAAAGAGCTAGCACAAACCGTGTTTGATTTAGAGTTCCAAATACATGTATCCCTATAGGAGAAAACAGAGTGAAACCTCAAAATGAAACGGGTTACTGCCAACGAACGGTTTAACCTAGAAGAACGAAATTTGGTGAGCCAAGTGGGATTGGTGTACTGATCATTACCTGAAAGTTTCATCAAGATTGGGTGAAAAAGTGTTTGCTGAGATTTCAGGCAACTCGTATTTTTTTGGGAGCTTGGCAGGCCCTTTCCATGAAAGTGATTCTCGCCAGTCTCTGCTTAGGGCTACATCAACAGCAAACAAACCATAGAGATAGAACTTGAAACTGCTTTATTGTGTCAAGTTTCAAAGAGCTAGCACAAACCGTGTTTGATTTAGAGTTCCAAAAACATGTATCCCTATAAGAGAAAACAGAGTGAAACCTCAAAATGAAACCGGTTACTGCCAACGAACGGTTTAAACTAGAAGAACGAAATTTGGCGAGCCAAGTGGGATTGGTGTACTGATCATTACCTGAAAGTTTCATCAAGAGTGGGTGAAAAAGTGTTTGCTGAGATTTCAGGCAACTCGTAGTTTTTTGGAAGCTTGTCAGGCCCTTTCCATTAAAGTGATTCTCGCCAGTCTCTGCTTAGGGCTACATCAACAGCAAACAAACCATAGAGATAGAACTTGAAACTGCTTTATTGTGTCAAGTTTCAAAGAGCTAGCACAAACCGTGTTTGATTTAGACTTCCAAATACATGTATCCCTATAGGAGAAAACAGAGTGAAACCTCAAAATGAAACCGGTTACTGCCAAAGAACGGTTTAACCTAGAAGAACGAAATTTGGTGAGCCAAGTGGGATTGGTGTACTGATCATTACCTGAAAGTTTCATCAAAATTGGGTGAAAAAGTGTTTGCTGAGATTTCAGGCAACTCGTAGTTTTTTGGAAGCTTGGCGGGCCCTTTCCATGAAAGTGATTCTCGCCAGTCTCTGCTTAGGGCTACATCAACAGCAAACAAACCATAGAGATAGAACTTGAAACTGCTTTATTGTGTCAAGTTTCAAAGAGCTAGCACAAACCGTGTTTGATTTAGAGTTCCAAATACATGTATCCCTATAGGAGAAAACAGAGTGAAACCTCAAAATGAAACCGGTTACTGCCAACGAACGGTTTAACCTAGAAGAACGAAATTTGGCGAGCCAAGTGGGATTGGTGTACTGATCATTACCTGAAAGTTTCATCAAGATTGGGTGAAAAAGTGTTTGCTGAGATTTCAGGCAACTCGTAGATTTTTGGAAGCTTGGCAGGCCCTTTCCATGAAAGTGATTCTCGCCAGTCTCTGCTTAGGGCTACATCAACAGCAAACAAACCATAGAGATAGAACTTGAAACTGCTTTATTGTGTCAAGTTTCAAAGAGCTAGCACAAACCGTGTTTGATTTAGACTTCCAAATACATGTATCTCAATAGGAGAAAACAGAGTGAAACCTCAAAATGAAACCGGTTACTGCCAACGAACGGTTTAACCTAGAAGAACGAAATTTGGTGAGCCAAGTTGGATTGGTGTACTGATCATTACCTGAAAGTTTCATCAAGATTGGGTGAAAAAGTGTTTGCTGATATTTCAGGCTACTAGTAGTTTTTTGGAGCTTGGCAGGCCCTTTCCATGAAAGTGATTCTCGCCAGTCTCTGCTTAGGGCTACATCAACAGCAAACAAACCATAGAGATAGAACTTGAAACTGCTTTATTGTGTCAAGTTTCAAAGAGCTAGCACAAACCGTGTTTGATTTAGAGTTCCAAATACATGTATCCCTATAGGAGAAAACAGAGTGAAACCTCAAAATGAAACCGGTTAATGCCAACGAACGGTTTAACCTAGAAGAACGAAATTTGGCGAGCCAAGTGGGATTGGTGTACTGATCATTACCTGAAAGTTTCATCAAGATTGGGTGAAAAAGTGTTTGCTGAGATTTCAGGCAACTCGTAGTTTTTTGGAAGCTTGGCAGGCCCTTTCCATGAAAGTGATTCTCGCCAGTCTCTGCTTAGGGCTACATCAACAGCAAACAAACCATAGAGATAGAACTTGAAACTGCTTTATTGTGTCAAGTTTCAAAGAGCTAGCACAAACCGTGTTTGATTTAGACTTCCAAATACATGTATCTCAATAGGAGAAAACAGAGTGAAACCTCAAAATGAAACCGGTTACTGCCAACGAACGGTTTAACCTAGAAGAACGAAATTTGGTGAGCCAAGTTGGATTGGTGTACTGATCATTACCTGAAAGTTTCATCAAGATTGGGTGAAAATGTGTGTGGTGAGATTTCAGGCTACTAGTAGTTTTTTGGAGCTTGCCAGGCCCTTTCCATGAAAGTGATTCTCGCCAGTCTCTGCTTAGGGCTACATCAACAGCAAACAAACCATAGAGATAGAACTTGAAACTGCTTTATTGTGTCAAGTTTCAAAGAGCTAGCACAAACCGTGTTTGATTTAGAGTTCCAAATACATGTATCCCTATAGGAGAAAACAGAGTGAAACCTCAAAATGAAACCGGTTACTGCCAACGAACGGTTTAACCTAGAAGAACGAAATTTGGCGAGCCAAGTGGGATTTGTGTACTGATCATTAACTGAAAGTTTCATCAAGATTGGGTAAAAACTGTGTGCTGAGATTTCAGGCAACTCGTAGTTTTTTGGAAGCTTGGCAGGCCCTTTCCATGAAAGTGATTCTCGCCAGTCTCTGCTTAGGGCTACATCAACAGCAAACAAACCATAGAGATAGAACTTGAAACTGCTTTATTGTGTCAAGTTTCAAAGAGCTAGCACAAACCGGGTTTGATTTAGAGTTCCAAATACATGTATCCCTATAGGAGAAAACAGAGTGAAACCTCAAAATGAAACCGGTTACTGCCAACGAACGGTTTAACCTAGAAGAACGAAATTTTGCGAGCCAAGTGGGATTGGTGTACTGATCATTACCTGAAAGTATCATCAAGATTGGGTGAAAAAGTGTTTGCTGAGATTTCAGGCAACTCGTAGTTTTTTGGAAGCTTGGCAGGCCCTTTCCATGAAAGTGATTCTCGCCAGTCTCTGCTTAGGGCTACATCAACAGCAAACAAACCATAGAGATAGAACTTGAAACTGCTTTATTGTGTCAAGTTTCAAAGAGCTAGCACAAACCGTGTTTGATTTAGAGTTCCAAATACATGTATCCCTATAGGAGAAAACAGAGTGAAACCTCAAAATGAAACCGGTTACTGCCAATGAACGCTTTAACCTAGAAGAACGAAATTTGGCGAGCCAAGTGGGATTGGTGTACTGATCATTACCTGAAAGTATCATCAAGATTGGGTGAAAAAGTGTTTGCTGAGATTTCAGGCAACTCATAGTTTTTTGGAAGCTTGGCAGGCCCTTTCCATGAAAGTGATTCTCGCCAGTCTCTGCTTAGGGCTACATCAACAGCAAACAAACCATAGAGATAGAACTTGAAACTGCTTTATTGTGTCAAGTTTCAAAGAGCTAGCACAAACCGTGTTTGATTTAGACTTCCAGATACATGTATCCCTATAGGAGAAAACAGAGTGAAACCTCAAAATTAAACCAGTTACTGCCAACGAATGGTTTAACCTAGAAGAACGAAATTTTGCGAGCCAAGTGGGATTGGAGTACTGATCATTACCTGAAAGTATCATCAAGATTGGGTGAAAAAGTGTTTGCTGAGATTTCAGGCAACTCGTAGTTTTTTGGAAGCTTGGCAGGCCCTTTCCATGAAAGTGATTCTCGCCAGTCTCTGCTTAGGGCTACTTCAACAGCAAATGAACCATAGAGATAGAACTTGAAACTGCTTTATTGTGTCAAGTTTCAAAGAGCTAGCACAAACCGTGTTTGATTTAGAGTTCCAAATACATGTATCCCTATAGGAGAAAACAGAGTGAAACCTCAAAATGAAACCGGTTACTGCCAACGAACGGTTTAACCTAGAAGAACGAAATTTGGCGAGCCAAGTGGGATTGGTGTACTGATCATTACCTGAAAGTTTCATCAAGATTGGGTGAAAAAGTGTTTGCTGATATTTCAGGCAACTCATAGATTTTGGAAGCTTGGCAGGCCCTTTCCATGAAAGTGATTCTCGCCAGTCTCTGCTTAGGGTTACATCAACAGCAAACAAACCATAGAGATAGAACTTGAAACTGCTTTATTGTGTCAAGTTTCAAAGAGCTAGCACAAACCGTGTTTGATTTAGAGTTCCAAATACATGTATCCCTATAGGAGAAAACAGAGTGAAACCTCAAAATGAAACCGGTTACTGCCAACGAACGGTTTAACCTAGAAGAACGAAATTTGGCGAGCCAAGTGGGATTGGTGTACTGATCATTACCTGAAAGATTCATCAAGATTGGGTGAAAAAGTGTTTGCTTAATTTTCAGGCAACTCGTAGTTTTTTGGAAGCTTGGCAGGCCCTTTCCATGAAAGTGATTCTCGCCAGTCTCTGCTTAGGGCTACATCAACAGCAAACAAACCATAGAGATAGAACTTGAAACTGCTTTATTGTGTCAAGTTTCAAAGAGGTAGCACAAACCGTGTTTGATTTAGCGTTCCAAATACATGTATCCCTATAGGAGAAAACAGAGTGAAACCTCAAAATGAAACCGGTTACTGCCAATGAACGCTTTAACCTAGAAGAACGAAATTTGGCGAGCCAAGTGGGATTGGTGTACTGATCATTACCTGAAAGTTTCATCAAGATTGGGTGAAAAAGTGTGTGCTGAGATTTCAGGCAACTCGTAGTTTTTTGGAAGCTTGGCAGGGCTTTTCCATGAAAGTGATTCTCGCCAGTCTCTGCTTAGGGCTACATCAACAGCAAACAAACCATAGAGATAGAACTTGAAACTGCTTTATTGTGTCAAGTTTCAAAGAGCTAGCACAAACCGTGTTTGATTTAGAGTTCCAAATACATGTATCCCTATAGGAGAAAACAGAGTGAAACCTCAAAATGAAACCGGTTACTGCCAACGAACGGTTTAACCTAGAAGAACGAAATTTGGCGAGCCAAGTGGGATTGGTGTACTGATCATTACCTGAAAGTTTCATCAAGATTGGGTGAAAAAGTGTGTGCTGAGATTTCAGGCAACTCGTAGTTTTTTGGAAGCTTGGCAGGCCCTTTCCATGAAAGTGATTCTCACCAGTCTCTGCTTAGGGCTACATCAACAGAAAACAAACCATAGAGATAGAACTTGAAACTGCTTTATAGTGTCAAGTTTCAAAGAGCTAGCACAAACCGTGTTTGATTTAGAGTTCCAAATACATGTATCCCTATAGGAGAAAACAGAGTGAAACCTCAAAATGAAACCGGTTACTGCCAACGAACGGTTCAACCTAGAAGAACGAAATTTGGCAAGCCAAGTGGGATTGGTGTACTGATCATTACCTGAAAGTTTCATCAAGATTGGGTGAAAAAGTGTGTGCTGAGATTTCAGGCAACTTGTAGTTTTTTGGAAGCTTGGCAGGCCCTTTCCATGAAAGTGATTCTCGCCAGTCTCTGCTTAGGGCTACATCAACAGCAAACAAACCATAGAGATAGAACCTGAAACTGCTTTATTGTGTCAAGTTTCAAAAAGCTAGCATAAACCGTGTTTGATTTAGAGTTCCAAATACATGTATCCCTATAGGAGAAAACAGAGTGAAACCTCAAAATAAAACCGGTTACTGCCAACGAACGGTTTAACCTAGAAGAACGAAATTTGGCGAGCCAAGTGAAATTGGTGTACTGATCATTACCTGAAAGTTTCATCAAGATTGGGTGAAAAAGTGTGTGCTGAGATTTCAGGCAACTCTTAGTTTTTTGGAAGCTTGGCAGGCCCTTTCCATGAAAGTGATTCTCGCCAGTCTCTGCTTAGGGCTACATCAACAGCAAACAAACCATAGAGATAGAACTTGAAACTGCTTTATTGTGTCAAGTTTCAAAGAGCTAGCACAGACCGTGTTTGATTTAGGGTTCCAAATACATGTATCCCTATTGGAGAAAACAGAGTGAAACCTCAAAATGAAACCGGTTACTGCCAATGAACGCTTTAACCTAGAAGAACGAAATTTGGCGAGCCAAGTGGGATTGGTGTACTGATCATTACCTGAAAGTATCATCAAGATTGGGTGAAAAAGTGTTTGCTGAGATTTCAGGCAACTCATAGTTTTTTGGAAGCTTGGCAGGCCCTTTCCATGAAAGTGATTCTCGCCAGTCTCTGCTTAGGGCTACATCAACAGCAAACAAACCATAGAGATAGAACTTGAAACTGCTTTATTGTGTCAAGTTTCAAAGAGCTAGCACAAACCGTGTTTGATTTAGACTTCCAGATACATGTATCCCTATAGGAGAAAACAGAGTGAAACCTCAAAATTAAACCAGTTACTGCCAACGAATGGTTTAACCTAGAAGAACAAAATTTGGCGAGCCAAGTGGGATTGGTGTACTGATCATTACCTGAAAGTATCATCAAGATTGGGTGAAAAAGTGTTTGCTGAGATTTCAGGCAACTCGTAGTTTTTTGGAAGCTTGGCAGGCCCTTTCCATGAGTGATTCTCGCCAGTCTCTGCTTAGGGCTACTTCAACAGCAAATGAACCATAGAGATAGAACTTGAAACTGCTTTATTGTGTCAAGTTTCAAAGAGCTAGCACAAACCGTGTTTGATTTAGAGTTCCAAATACATGTATCCCTATAGGAGAAAACAGAGTGAAACCTCAAAATGAAACCGGTTACTGCCAACGAACGGTTTAACCTAGAAGAACGAAATTTGGCGAGCCAAGTGGGATTGGTGTACGGATCATTAACTGAAAGTTTCATCAAAATTGGTTGAAAAAGTGTGTGCTGAGATTTCAGGCAACTCGTAGTTTTTTGGAAGCTTGGCAGGCCCTTTCCATGAAAGTGATTCTCGCCAGTCTCTGCTTAGGGCTACATCAACAGCAAACAAACCATAGAGATAGAACTTGAAACTGCTTTATTGTGTCAAGTTTCAAAGAGCTAGCACAAACCGTGTTTGATTTAGAGTTCCAAATACATGTATCCCTATAGGAGAAAACAGAGTGAAACCTCAAAATGAAACCGGTTACTGCCAACGAACGGTTTAACCTAGAAAAACAAAATTTGGCGAGCCACGTGGGATTGGTGTACTGATCATTACCTGAAAGTTTCATCAAGATTGGGTGAAAAAGTGTGTTTTGAGATTTCAGGCAACTCGTAGTTTTTTGGAAGCTTGGCAGGCCCTTTCCATGAAAGTGATTCTCGCCAGTCTCTGCTTAGGGCTACATCAACAGCAAACAAACCATAGAGATAGAACTTGAAACTGCTTTATTCTGTCAAGTTTCAAAGAGCTAGCACAAACCGTGTTTGATTTAGAGTTCCAAATACATGTATCCCTATAGGAGAAAACAGAGTGAAATCTCAAAATGAAACCGGTTACTGCCAACGAAAGGTTTAACCTAGAAGAACGAAATTTGCGAGCCAAGTGAGATTGGTGTACTGATCATTACATGAAAGTTTCATCAAGATTGGGTGAAAAAGTGTGTGCTGAGATTTCAGGCAACTCGTAGTTTTTTGGAAGCTTGGCAGGCCCTTTCCATGAAAGTGATTCTCGCCAGTCTCTGCTTAGGGCTACATCAACAGCAAACAAACCATAGAGATAGAACTTGAAACTGCTTTATTGTGTCAAGTTTCAAAGAGCTAGCACAAACCGTGTTTGATTTAGAGTTCCAAATACATGTATCCCTATAGGAGAAAACACAGTGAAACATCAAAATGAAACCGGTTACTGCCTACGAATGGTTTAACCTAGAAGAATGAAATTTTGCGAGCCCAGTGGGATTGGTGTACTGATCATTACCTGAAAGTTTCATCAAAATTGGGTGAAAAAGTGTGTGCTGAAATTTCAGGAAACTCGTAGTTTTTTGGAAGCTTGGCAGGCCCTTTCCATGAAAGTGATTCTCGCCAGTCTCTGCTTAGGGCTACATCAACAGCAAACAAACCATAGAGATAGAACTTGAAACTGCTTTATTGTGTCAAGTTTCAAAGAGCTAGCACAAACCGTGTTTGATTTAGAGTTCCAAATACATGTATCTCTATAGGAGAAAACAGAGTGAAACCTCAAAATGAAACCGGTTACTGCCAATGAACGGTTTAACCTAGAAGAACGAAATTTGGCGAGCCAAGTGGGATTGGTGTCCTAATCATTACCTGAAAGTTTCATCAAGATTGGGTGAAAAAGTGTGTGCTGAGATTTCAGGCAACTCGTAGTTTTTTGGAAGCTTGGCAGGCCCTTTCCATGAAAGTGATTCTCCCCAGTCTCTGCTTAGGGCTACATCAACAGCAAACAAACCATAGAGATAGAACTTGAAACTGCTTTATTGTGTCAAGTTTCAAAGAGCTAGCACAAACCGTGTTTGATTTAGACTTCCAGATACATGTATCCCTATAGGAGAAAACAGAGTGAAACCTCAAAATGAAACCGGTTACTGCCAACGAACGGTTTAACCTAGAAGAACGAAATTTGGCAAGCCAAGTGGGATTGGTGTACTGATCATTACCTGAAAGTTTCATCAAGATTGGGTGAAAAAGTGTGTGCTGAGATTTCAGGCAACTCGTAGTTTTTTGGAAGCTTGGCAGGCCCTTTCCATGAAAGTGATTCTCGCCAGTCTCTGCTTAGGGCTACATCAACAGCAAACAAACCATAGAGATAGAACTTGAAACTGCTTTATTGTGTTAAGTTTCAAAGAGCTAGCACAAACCGTGTTTGATTTAGAGTTCCAAATACATGTATCCCTATAGGAGAAAACAGAGTGAAACCTCAAAATGAAACCCGTTACTGCCAACGAACGGTTTAACCTAGAAGAACGAAATTTGGCGAGCCAAGTGAGATTGGTGTACTGATCATTACCTGAAAGTTTCATCAAGATTGGGTGAAAAAGTGTGTGCTGAGATTTCAGGCAACTCGTAGTTTTTTGGAAGCTTGGCAGGCCCTTTCCATGAAAGTGATTCTCGCCAGTCTCTGCTTAGGGCTACATCAACAGCAAACAAACCATAGAGATAGAACTTGAAACTGCTTTATTGTGTCAAGTTTCAAAGAGCTAGCACAAACCGTGTTTGATTTAGAGTTCCAAATACATGTATCCCTATAGGAGAAAACAGAGTGAAACCTCAAAATGAAACCTGTTACTGCCAACGAACGGTTTTACCTAGAAGAACGAAATTTGGCGAGCCAAGTGGTATTGGTGTACTGATCATTACCTGAAAGTTTCATCAAGATTGGGTGAAAAAGTGTGTGCTGAGATTTCAGGCAACTCGTAGTTTTTTGGAAGCTTGGCAGGCCCTTTCCATGAAAGTGATTCTCGCCAGTCTCTGCTTAGGGCTACATCAACAGCAAACAAACCATAGAGATAGAACTTGAAACTGCTTTATTGTGTCAAGTTTCAAAGAGCTAGCACAAACCGTGTTTGATTTAGACTTCCAAATACATGTATCCCTATAGGAGAAACAGAGTGAAACCTCAAAATGAAACCGGTTACTGCCAACGAACGGTTTAACCTAGAAGAACGAAATTTGGCGAACCAAGTGGGATTGCTGTACTGATCATTACCTGAAAGTTTCATCAAGATTGGGTGAAAAAGTGTGTGCTGAGATTTCAGGCAACTCGTAGTTTTTTGGAAGCTTGGCAGGCCCTTTCCATGAAAGTGATTCTCGCCAGTCTCTGCTTAGGGCTACATCAACAGCAAACAAACCATAGAGATAGAACTTGAAACTGCTTTATTCTGTCAAGTTTCAAAGAGCTACCACAAACCGTGTTTGATTTAGAGTTCCAAATACATGTATCCCTATAGGAGAAAACAGACTGAAATCTCAAAATGAAACCGGTTACTGCCAACGAATGGTTTAACCTAGAAGAACGAAATTTGGCGAGCCAAGTGGGATTGGTGTACTGATCATTACCTGAAAGTTTCATCAAGATTGGGTGAAAAAGTGTGTGCTGAGATTTCAGGAAACTCGTAGTTTTTTGGAAGCTTGGCAGGCCCTTTCCATGAAAGTGATTCTCGCCAGTCTCTGCTTAGGGCTACATCAACAGCAAACAAACCATAGAGATAGAACTTGAAATTGCTTTATTGTGTCGAGTTTCAAAGAGCTAGCACAAACCGTGTTTGATTTAGAGTTCCAAATACATGTATCCCTATAGGAGAAAACAGAGTGAAACCTCAAAATGAAACCGGTTACTGCCAACGAACAGTTTAACCTAGAAGAACAAAATTTGGCGAGCCAAGTGAAATTGGTGTACTGATCATTACCTGAAAGTTTCATCAAGATTGGGTGAAAAAGTGTTTGCTGAGATTTCAGGCAACTCGTAGTTTTTTGGGAGCTTGGCAGGCCCTTTCCATGAAAGTGATTCTCGCCAGTCTCTGCTTAGGGCTACATCAACAGCAAACAAACCATAGAGATAGAACTTGAAACTGCTTTATTGTGTCAAGTTTCAAAGAGGTAGCACAAACCGTGTTTGATTTAGAGTTCCAAATACATGTATCCCTATAGGAGAAAACAGAGTGAAACCTCAAAATGAAACCGGTTATTGCCAACGAACGGTTTAACCTAGAAGAACGAAATTTGGCGAGCCAAGTGGGATTGGTGTACTGATCATTACCTGAAAGTTTCATCAAGATTGGGTGAAAAAGTGTGTGCTGAGATTTCAGGCAACTCGTAGTTTTTTGGAAGCTTGGCAGGCCCTTTCCATGAAAGTGATTCTCGCCAGTCTCTGCTTAGGGCTACATCAACAGCAAACAAACCATAGAGATAGAACTTGAAACTGCTTTATTGTGTCAAGTTTCAAAGAGCTAGCACAAACCGTGTTTGATTTAGAGTTCCAAATACATGTACCCCTATAGGAGAAAACAGAGTGAAACCTCAAAATGAAACCGGTTACTGCCTACGAACGGTTTAACCTAGAAGAATGAAATTTGCCGGGCCAAGTGGGATTGGTGTACTTATCATTACCTGAAAGTTTCATCAAGATTGGTTGAAAAAGTGTTTGCTGAGATTTCAGGCAACTCGTAGTTTTTTGGAAGCTTGGCAGGCCCTTTCCATGAAAGTGATTCTCGCCAGTCTCTGCTTAGGGCTACATCAACAGCAAACAAACCATAGAGATAGAACTTGAAACTGCTTTATTGTGTCAAGTTTCAAAGAGCTAGCTCAAACCGTGTTTGATTTAGAGTTTCAAATACATGTATCCCTATAGGAGAAAACAGAGTGAAACCTCAAAATGAAACCGGTTACTGCCAACGAACGGTTTAACCTAGAAGAACAAAATTTGCGAGCCAATTGAGATTGGTGTACTGATCATTACCTGAAAGTTTCATCAAGATTGGGTGAAAAAGTGTGTGCTGAGATTTCAGGCAACTCGTAGTTTTTTGAAGCTTGGCAGGCCCTTTCCATGAAAGTGATTCTCGCCAGTCTCTGCTTAGGACTACATCAACAGCAAACAAACCATAGATATAGAACCTGAAACTGCTTTATTGTGTCAAGTTTCAAAGAGCTAGCACAAACCGTGTTTGATTAAGAGTTCCAAATACATGTATCCCTATAGGAGAAAACAGAGTGAAACCTCAAAATGAAACCGGTTACTGCCAACGAACGGTTTAACCTAGAAGAACGAAATTTGGCGAGCCAAGTGGGATTGGTGTACTAATCATTACCTGAAAGTTTCATCAAGATTGGGTGAAAAAGTGTGTGCTGAGATTTCAGGCAACTCGTAGATTTTGGAAGCTTGGCAGGCCCTTTCCATGAAAGTGATTCTCGCCAGTCTCTGCTTAGGGCTACATCAACAGCAAACAAACCATAGAGATAGAACTTGAAACTGCTTTATTGTGTCAAGTTTCAAAGAGCTAGCACAAACCGTGTTTGATTTAGACTTCCAAATACATGTATCCCTATAGGAGAAAACAGAGTGAAACCTCAAAATGAAACCGGTTACTGCCAACGAACGGTTTAACCTAGAAGAACGAAATTTGGCGAGCCAAGTGGGATTGGTGTACTGATCATTACCTGAAAGTTTCATCAAGATTGGGTGAAAAAGTGTGTGCTGAGATTTCAGGCAACTCGTAGTTTTTTGGAAGATTGGCAGGCCCTTTCCATGAAAGTGATTCTCGCCAGTCTCTGCTTAGGGCTACATCAACAGCAAACAAACCATAGAGATAGAACTTGAAACAGCTTTATTGGGTCAAGTTTCAAAGAGCTAGCACAAACCGTGTTTGATTTAGAGTTCCAAATACATGTATCTCTATAGGAGAAAACAGAGTGAAACCTCAAAATGAAACCGGTTACTGCCAACGAACGGTTTAACCTAGAAGAACGAAATTTGGCGACCCAAGTGGGATTGGTGTCCTAATCATTACCTGAAAGTTTCATCAAGATTGGGTGAAAAAGTGTGTGCTGAGATTTCAGGCAACTCGTAGTTTTTTGGAAGCTTGGCAGGCCCTTTCCATGAAAGTGATTCTCGCCAGTCTCTGCTTAGGGCTACATCAACAGCAAACAAACCATAGAGATAGAACTTGAAACTGCTTTATTGTGTCAAGTTTCAAAGAGCTAGCACAAACCGTGTTTGATTTAGAGTTCCAAATACATGTACCCCTATAGGAGAAAACAGAGTGAAACCTCAAAATGAAACCGGTTACTGCCTACGAACGGTTTAACCTAGAAGAATGAAATTTGCCAGGCCAAGTGGGATTGGTGTACTTATCATTACCTGAAAGTTTCATCAAGATTGGGTGAAAAAGTGTTTGCTGAGATTTCAGGCAACTCGTAGTTTTTTGGAAGCTTGGCAGGCCCTTTCCATGAAAGTGATTCTCGCCAGTCTCTGCTTAGGGCTACATCAACAGCAAACAAACCATAGAGATAGAACTTGAAACTGCTTTATTGTGTCAAGTTTCAAAGAGCTAGCTCAAACCGTGTTTGATTTAGAGTTTCAAATACATGTATCCCTATAGGAGAAAACAGTGTGAAACCTCAAAATGAAACCGGTTACTGCCAACGAACGGTTTAACCTAGAAGAACGAAATTAGGCGAGCCAAGTGGGATTGGTGTACTAATCATTACCTGAAAGTTTCATCAAGATTGGGTGAAAAAGTGTGTGCTGAGATTTCAGGCAACTCGTAGATTTTGGAAGCTTGGCAGGCCCTTTCCATGAAAGTGATTCTCGCCAGTCTCTGCTTAGGGCTACATCAACAGCAAACAAACCATAGATATAGAACCTGAAAATGCTTTATTGTGTCAAGTTTCAAAGAGCTAGCACAAACCGTGTTTGATTAAGAGTTCCAAATACATGTATCCCTATAGGAGAAAACAGTGTGAAACCTCAAAATGAAACCGGTTACTGCCAACGAACGGTTTAACCTAGAAGAACGAAATTTGGCGAGCCAAGTGCGATTGGTGTACTAATCATTACCTGAAAGTTTCATCAAGATTGGGTGAAAAAGTGTGTGCTGAGATTTCAGGCAACTCGTAGATTTTGGAAGCTTGGCAGGCCCTTTCCATGAAAGTGATTCTCGCCAGTCTCTGCTTAGGGCTACATCAACAGCAAACAAACCATAGAGATAGAACTTGAAACTGCTTTATTGTGTAAAGTTTCAAAGAGCTAGCACAAACCGTGTTTGATTTAGAGTTCCAAATACATGTACCCCTATAGGAGAAAACAGAGTGAAACCTCAAAATGAAACCGGTTACTGCCTACGAACGGTTTAACCTAGAAGAATGAAATTTGCCGGGCCAAGTGGGATTGGTGTACTGATCATTACCTGAAAGTTTCATCAAGATTGGGTGAAAAAGTGTTTGCTGAGATTTCAGGCAACTCGTAGTTTTTTGGAAGCTTGGCAGGCCCTTTCCATGAAAGTGATTCTCGCCAGTCTCTGCTTAGGGCTACATCAACAGCAAACAAACCATAGAGATAGAACTTGAAACTGCTTTATTGTGTCAAGTTTCAAAGAACTAGCACAAACCGTGTTTGATTTAGAGTTTCAAATACATGTATCCCTATAGGAGAAAACAGAGTGAAACCTCAAAATGAAACCGGTTACTGCCAACGAACGGTTTAACCTAGAAGAACAAAATTTGCGAGCCAAGTGAGATTGGTGTACTGATCATTACCTGAAAGTTTCATCAAGATTGGGTGAAAAAGTGTGTGCTGAGATTTCAGGCAACTCGTAGTTTTTTGGAAGCTTGGCAGGCCCTTTCCATGAAAGTGATTCTCGCCAGTCTCTGCTTAGGGCTACATCAACAGCAAACAAACCATAGAAATAGAACTTGAAACTGCTTTATTGTGTCAAGTTTCAAAGAGCTAGCACAAACCGTGTTTGATTTAGAGTTCCAAATACATGTATCCCTATAGGAGAAAACAGAGTGAAACCTCAACATGAAACCGGTTACTGCCAACGAACGGTTTAACCTAGAAGAACGAAATTAGGCGAGCCAAGTGGGATTGGTGTACTGATCATTACCTGAAAGTTTCATCAAGATTGGGTGAAAAAGTGTGTGCTGAGATTTCAGGCAACTCGTAGTTTTTTGGAAGCTTGGCAGACCCTTTCCATGAAAGTGATTCTCGCCAGTCTCTGCTTAGGGCTACATCAACAGCAAACAAACCATAGAGATAGAACTTGAAACTGCTTTATTCTGTCAAGTTTCAAAGAGCTAGCACAAACCGTGTTTGATTTAGAGTTCCAAATACATGTATCCCTATAGGAGAAAACAGAGTGAAACCTCAAAATGAAACCGGTTACTGCCAACGAACGGTTTAACCTAGAAGAACGAAATTTGGCGAGCCAAGTGGAATTGGTGTACTAATCATTACCTGAAAGTTTCATCAAGATTGGGTGAAAAAGTGTGTGCTGAGATTTTAGGCAACTCGTAGTTTTTTGGAAGCTTCGCAGGCCCTTTCCATGAAAGTGATTCTCGCCAGTCTCTGCTTAGGGCTACATCAACAGCAAACAAACCATAGAGATAGAACTTGAAACTGCTTTATTGTGTCAAGTTTCAAAGAGCTAGCACTAACCGTGTTTGATTTAGACTTCCAAATACATGTATCCCTATAGGAGAAAACAGAGTGAAACCTCAAAATGAAACCGGTTACTGCCAACGAACGGTTTAACCTAGAGGAAAGAAATTTGGCGAGCCAAGTGGGATTGGTGTACTGATCATTACCTGAAAGTTTCATCAAGATTGGGTGAAAAAGTGTGTGTTGAGATTTCAGCCAACTCGTAGTTTTTTGGAAGCTTGGCAGGCCCATTCCATGAACGTGATTCTCGCCAGTCTCTGCTTAGGGCTACATCAACAGCAAACAAACCATAGAGAGAACTTGAAACTGCTTTATTGTGTCAAGTTTCAAAGAGCTAGCACAAACCGTGTTTGATTTAGAGTTCCAAATACATGTATCCCATTAGGAGAAAACAGAGTGAAACCTCAAAATGAAACCGGTTACTGCCAACGAACGGTTTAACCTAGAAGAACGAAATTTGGCGAGCCAAGTGGGATTGGTGTACTGATCATTACCTGAAAGTTTCATCAAGATTCGGTGAAAAAGTGTGTGCTGAGATTTCAGGCAACTCGTAGTTTTTTGGAAGCTTGGCAGGCCCTTTCTATGAAAGTGATTCTCGCCATTCTCTGCTTAGGGCTACATCAACAGCAAAAAACCATAGAGATAGAACTTGAAACTGCTTTATTGTGTCAAGTTTCAAAGAGCTAGCACAATCCGTGTTTGATTTAGACTTCCAAATACATGTATCCCTATAGGAGAAAACAGAGTGAAACCTCAAAATGAAACCGGTTACTGCCAACGAACGGTTTAACCTAGAAGAACGAAATTTGGCGAGCCAAGTGGGATTGGTGTACTGATCATTACCTGAAAGTTTCATCAAGATTGGGTGAAAAAGTGTGTGCTGAGATTTCAGGCAACTCGTAGTTTTTTGGAAGCTTGGCAGGCCCTTTCCATGAAAGTGATTCTCGCCAGTCTCTGCTTAGGGCTACATCAACAGCAAAAAAACCATAAAGATAGAACTTGAAACTGCTTTATTGTGTCAAGTTTCAAAGAGCTAGCACAAACCGTGTTTGATTTAGACTTCTAAATACGTGTATCCCTATAGGAGAAAACAGAGTGAAACCTCAAAATGAAACCGGTTACTGCCAACGAAAGGTTTAACCTAGAAGAACGAAATTTTGCGAGCCAAGTGGGATTGGTGTACTGATCATTACCTGAAAGTTTCATCAAGATTGGGTGAAAAAGTGTGTGCTGAGATTTCAGGCAACTCGTAGTTTTTTGGAAGCTTGGCAGGCCCTTTCCATGAACGTGATTCTCGCCAGTCTCTGCTTAGGGCTACATCAACAGCAAACAAAGCATAGAGATAGAACTTGAAACTGCTTTATTGTGTCAAGTTTCAAAGAGCTAGCACAAACCGTGTTTGATTTAGAGTTCCAAATACATGTACCCCTATAGGAGAAAACAGAGTGAAACCTCAAAATGAAACCTCAAAATGAAACCGGTTACTGCCTACGAACGGTTTAACCTAGAAGAATGAAATTTGCCGGGCCAAGTGGGATTGGTGTACTGATCATTACCTGAAAGTTTCATCAAGATTGGGTGAAAAAGTGTTTGCTGAGATTTCAGGCAACTCGTAGTTTTTTGGAAGCTTGGCAGGCCCTTTCCATGAAAGTGATTCTCGCCAGTCTCTGCTTAGGGCTACATCAACAGCAAACAAACCATAGAGATAGAACTTGAAACTGCTTTATTGTGTCAAGTTTCAAAGAACTAGCACAAACCGTGTTTGATTTAGAGTTTCAAATACATGTATCCCTATAGGAGAAAACAGAGTGAAACCTCAAAATGAAACCGGTTACTGCCAACGAACGGTTTAACCTAGAAGAACAAAATTTGCGAGCCAAGTGAGATTGGTGTACTGATCATTACCTGAAAGTTTCATCAAGATTGGGTGAAAAAGTGTGTGCTGAGATTTCAGGCAACTCGTAGTTTTTTGGAAGCTTGGCAGGCCCTTTCCATGAAAGTGATTCTCGCCAGTCTCTGCTTAGGGCTACATCAACAGCAAACAAACCATAGAGATAGATCTTGAAACTGCTTTATTGTGTCAAGTTTCAAAGAGCTAGCACAAACCGTGTTTGATTTAGAGTTCCAAATACATGTATCCCTATAGGAGAAAACAGAGTGAAACCTCAAAATGAAACCGGTTACTGCCAACGAACGGTTTAACCTAGAAGAACGAAATTTGGCGAGCCAAGTGGGATTGGTGTACTGATCATTACCTGAAAGTTTCATCAAGATTGGGTGAAAAAGTGTGTGCTGAGATTTCAGGCAACTCGTAGTTTTTTGGAAGCTTGGCAGGCCCTTTCCATGAAAGTGATTCTCGCCAGTCTCTGCTTAGGGCTACATCAACAGCAAACAAACCATAGAGATAGAACTTGAAACTGCTTTATTGTGTCAAGTTTCAAAGAGCTAGCACAAACCGTGTTTGATTTAGAGTTCCAAATACATGTATCCCTATAGGAGAAAACAGAGTGAAACCTCAAAATGAAACCGGTTACTGCCAACGAACGGTTTAACCTAGAAGAACGAAATTTGGCGAGCCAAGTGGAATTGGTGTACTAATCATTACCTGAAAGTTTCATCAAGATTGGGTGAAAAAGTGTGTGCTGAGATTTTAGGCAACTCGTAGTTTTTTGGAAGCTTCGCAGGCCCTTTCCATGAAAGTGATTCTCGCCATTCTCTGCTTAGGGCTACATCAACAGCAAACAAACCATAGAGATAGAACTTGAAACTGCTTTATTGTGTCAAGTTTCAAAGAGCTAGCACTAACCGTGTTTGATTTAGACTTCCAAATACATGTATCCCTATAGGAGAAAACAGAGTGAAACCTCAAAATGAAACCGGTTACTGCCAACGAACGGTTTAACCTAGAGGAAAGAAATTTGGCGAGCCAAGTGGGATTGGTGTACTGATCATTACCTGAAAGTTTCATCAAGATTGGGTGAAAAAGTGTGTGTCGAGATTTCAGCCAACTCGTAGTTTTTTGGAAGCTTGGCAGGCCCATTCCATGAACGTGATTCTCGCCAGTCTCTGCTTAGGGCTACATCAACAGCAAACAAACCATAGAGAGAACTTGAAACTGCTTTATTGTGTCAAGTTTCAAAGAGCTAGCACAAACCGTGTTTGATTTAGAGTTCCAAATACATGTATCCCATTAGGAGAAAACAGAGTGAAACCTCAAAATGAAACCGGTTACTGCCAACGAACGGTTTAACCTAGAAGAACGAAATTTGGCGAGCCAAGTGGGATTGGTGTACTGATCATTACCTGAAAGTTTCATCAAGATTCGGTGAAAAAGTGTGTGCTGAGATTTCAGGCAACTCGTAGTTTTTTGGAAGCTTGGCAGGCCCTTTCTATGAAAGTGATTCTCGCCATTCTCTGCTTAGGGCTACATCAACAGCAAAAAACCATAGAGATAGAACTTGAAACTGCTTTATTGTGTCAAGTTTCAAAGAGCTAGCACAATCCGTGTTTGATTTAGACTTCCAAATACATGTATCCCTATAGGAGAAAACAGAGTGAAACCTCAAAATGAAACCGGTTACTGCCAACGAACGGTTTAACCTAGAAGAACGAAATTTGGCGAGCCAAGTGGGATTGGTGTACTGATCATTACCTGAAAGTTTCATCAAGATTGGGTGAAAAAGTGTGTGCTGAGATTTCAGGCAACTCGTAGTTTTTTGGAAGCTTGGCAGGCCCTTTCCATGAAAGTGATTCTCGCCAGTCTCTGCTTAGGGCTACATCAACAGCAAAAAAACCATAAAGATAGAACTTGAAACTGCTTTATTGTGTCAAGTTTCAAAGAGCTAGCACAAACCGTGTTTGATTTAGACTTCTAAATACGTGTATCCCTATAGGAGAAAACAGAGTGAAACCTCAAAATGTAACCGGTTACTGCCAACGAAAGGTTTAACCTAGAAGAACGAAATTTTGCGAGCCAAGTGGGATTGGTGTACTGATCATTACCTGAAAGTTTCATCAAGATTGGGTGAAAAAGTGTGTGCTGAGATTTCAGGCAACTCGTAGATTTTGGAAGCTTGGCAGGCCCTTTCCATGAAAGTGATTCTCGCCAGTCTCTGCTTAGGGCTACATCAACAGCAAACAAACCATAGAGATAGAACTTGAAACTGCTTTATTGTGTCAAGTTTCAAAGAGCTAGCACAATCCGTGTTTGATTTAGACTTCCAAATACATGTATCCCTATAGGAGAAAACAGAGTGAAACCTCAAAATGAAACCGGTTACTGCCAACGAACGGTTTAACCTAGAAGAACGAAATTTGGCGAGGCAAGTGGGATTGGTGTACTGATCATTACCTGAAAGTTTCATCAAGATTGGGTGAAAAAGTGTGTGCTGAGATTTCAGGCAACTCGTAGTTTTTTGGAAGCTTGGCAGGCCCTTTCCATGAAAGTGATTCTCGCCAGTCTCTGCTTAGGGCTACATCAACAGCAAAAAAACCATAAAGATAGAACTTGAAACTGCTTTATTGTGTCAAGTTTCAAAGAGCTAGCACAAACCGTGTTTGATTTAGACTTCTAAATACGTGTATCCCTATAGGAGAAAACAGAGTGAAACCTCAAAATGAAACCGGTTACTGCCAACGAAAGGTTTAACCTAGAAGAACGAAATTTTGCGAGCCAAGTGGGATTGGTGTACTGATCATTACCTGAAAGTTTCATCAAGATTGGGTGAAAAAGTGTGTGCTGAGATTTCAGGCAACTCATAGTTTTTTGGAAGCTTGGCAGGCCCTTTCCATGAACGTGATTCTCGCCAGTCTCTGCTTACGGCTACATCAACAGCAAACAAACCATAGAGGTAGAACCTGAAACTGCTTTATTGTGTCAAGTTTCAAAGAGCTAGCACAAACCGTGTTTGATTAAGAGTTCCAAATACATGTATCCCTATAGGAGAAAACAGAGTGAAACCTCAAAATGAAACCGGTTACTGCCAACGAACGGTTTAACCTAGAAGAACGAAATTTGGCGAGCCAAGTGGGATTGGTGTACTAATCATTACCTGAAAGTTTCATCAAGATTGGGTGAAAAAGTGTGTGCTGAGATTTCAGCTAACTCGTAGATTTTGGAAGCTTGGCAGGCCCTTTCCATGAAAGTGATTCTCGCCAGTCTCTGCTTAGGGCTACATCAACAGCAAACAAACCATAGAGATAGACCTTGAAACTGCTTTATTGTGTCAAGTTTCAAAGAGCTAGCACAAACCGTGTTTGATTTAGAGTTCCAAATACATGTACCCCTATAGGAGAAAACAGAGTGAAACCTCAAAATGAAACCGGTTACTGCCTACGAACGGTTTAACCTAGAAGAATGAAATTTGCCGGGCCAAGTGGGATTGGTGTACTGATCATTACCTGAAAGTTTCATCAAGATTGGGTGAAAAAGTGTTTGCTGAGATTTCAGGCAACTCGTAGTTTTTTGGAAGCTTGGCAGGCCCTTTCCATGAAAGTGATTCTCGCCAGTCTCTGCTTAGGGCTACATCAACAGCAAACAAACCATAGAGATAGAACTTGAAACTGCTTTATTGTGTCAAGTTTCAAAGAACTAGCACAAACCGTGTTTGATTTAGAGTTTCAAATACATGTATCCCTATAGGAGAAAACAGAGTGAAACCTCAAAATGAAACCGGTTACTGCCAACGAACGGTTTAACCTAGAAGAACAAAATTTGCGAGCCAAGTGAGATTGGTGTACTGATCATTACCTGAAAGTTTCATCAAGATTGGGTGAAAAAGTGTGTGCTGAGATTTCAGGCAACTCGTAGTTTTTTGGAAGCTTGGCAGGCCCTTTCCATGAAAGTGATTCTCGCCAGTCTCTGCTTAGGGCTACATCAACAGCAAACAAACCATAGAGATAGAACTTGAAACTGCTTTATTGTGTCAAGTTTCAAAGAGCTAGCACAAACCGGGTTTGATTTAGACTTCCATATACATGTAACCCTATAGGGAAAAACTGAGTGAAACCTCAAAATGAAACCAGTTACTGCCAACGAACGGTTTAACCCAGAAGAACGAAATTTGGCGAGCCAAGTGGGATTGGTGTACTGATCATTACCTGAAAGTTTCATCAATATTGGGTGAAAAAGTGTTTGCTGAGATTTCAGGCAACTCGTAGTTTTTTGGAAGCTTGGCAGGCCCTTTCCATGAAAGTGATTCTCGCCAGTCTCTGCTTAGGGCTACATCAACAGCAAACAAAGCATAGAGATAGAACTTGAAACTGCTTTATTGTGTCAAGTTTCAAAGAGCTAGCACAAACCGTGATAGATTTAGAGTTCCACATACATGTATCCCTATAGGAGAAAACAGAGTGAAATCTCAAAATGAAACCGGTTACTGCCAATGAACGGTTTAACCTAGAAGAAAGAAATTTGGCGAGCCAAGTGGGATTGGTGTACTGATCATTACCTGAAAGTTTCATCAAGTTTGGGTGAAAAAGTGTGTGCTGAGATTTCAGGCAACTCGTAGTTTTTTGGAAGCTTGGCAGGCCCTTTCCATGAAAGTGATTCTCGCCATTCTCTGCTTAGGGCTACATCAACAGCAAACAAACCATAGAGATAGAACTTGAAACTGCTTTATTGTGTCAAGTTTCAAAGAGCTAGCACTAACCGTGTTTGATTTAGACTTCCAAATACATGTATCCCTATAGGAGAAAACAGAGTGAAACCTCAAAATGAAACCGGTTACTGCCAACGAACGGTTTAACCTAGAGGAAAGAAATTTGGCGAGCCAAGTGGGATTGGTGTACTGATCATTACCTGAAAGTTTCATCAAGATTGGGTGAAAAAGTGTGTGTTGAGATTTCAGGCAACTCGTAGTTTTTTGGAAGCTTGGCAGGCCCATTCCATGAACGTGATTCTCGCCAGTCTCTGCTTAGGGCTACATCAACAGCAAACAAACCATAGAGAGAACTTGAAACTGCTTTATTGTGTCAAGTTTCAAAGAGCTAGCACAAACCGTGATTGATTTAGAGTTCCAAATACATGTATCCCATTAGGAGAAAACAGAGTGAAACCTCAAAATGTAACCGGTTACTGCCAACGAACGGTTTAACCTAGAAGAACGAAATTTGGCGAGCCAAGTGAGATTGGTGTACTGATCATTACCTGAAAGTTTCATCAAGATTCGGTGAAAAAGTGTGTGCTGAGATTTCAGGCAACTCGTAGTTTTTTGGAAGCTTGGCAGGCCCTTTCTATGAAAGTGATTCTCGCCATTCTCTGCTTAGGGCTACATCAACAGCAAAAAACCATAGAGATAGAACTTGAAATTGCTTTATTGTGTCAAGTTTCAAAGAGCTAGCACAATCCGTGTTTGATTTAGACTTCCAAATACATGTATCCCTATAGGAGAAAACAGAGTGAAACCTCAAAATGAAACCGGTTACTGCCAACGAACGGTTTAACCTAGAAGAACGAAATTTGGCGAGCCAAGTGGGATTGGTGTACTGATCATTACCTGAAAGTTTCATCAAGTTTGGGTGAAAAAGTGTGTGCTGAGATTTCAGGCAACTCGTAGTTTTTTGGAAGCTTGGCAGGCCCTTTCCATGAAAGTGATTCTCGCCAGTCTCTGCTTAGGGCTACATCAACAGCAAAAAAACCATAAAGATAGAACTTGAAACTGCTTTATTGTGTCAAGTTTCAAAGAGCTAGCACAAACCGTGTTTGATTTAGACTTCTAAATACGTGTATCCCTATAGGAGAAAACAGAGTGAAACCTCAAAATGAAACCGGTTACTGCCAACGAAAGGTTTAACCTAGAAGAACGAAATTTTGCGAGCCAAGTGGGATTGGTGTACTGATCATTACCTGAAAGTTTCATCAAGATTGGGTGAAAAAGTGTGTGCTGATATTTCAGGCAACTCATAGTTTTTTGGAAGCTTGGCAGGCCCTTTCCATGAACGTGATTCTCGCCAGTCTCTGCTTAGGGCTACATCAACAGCAAACAAACCATAGAGGTAGAACTTGAAACTGCTTTATTGTGTCAAGTTTCAAAGAGCTAGCACAAACCGTGTTTGATTTAGAGTTCCAAATACATGTATCCCTATAGGAGAAAACAGAGTGAAACCTCAAAATGAAACCGGTTACTGCCAACAAACGGTTTAACGTAGAAGAACGAAATTTGGCGAGCCAAGTGAGATTGGTTTACTGATCATTACCTGAAAGTTTCATCAAGATTGGGTGAAAAAGTGTGTGCTGAGATTTGAGGCAACTCGTAGTTTTTTGGAAGCTTGGCAGGCCCTTTCCATGAAAGTGATTCTCGCCAGTCTCTGCTGAGGGCTACATCAACAGCAAACAAACCATAGAGATAGAACTTGAAACTAATTTATTGTGTCAAGTTTCAAAGAGCTAGCACAAACCGTGTTTGATTTAGAGTTCCAAATACATGTATCCCTATAGGAGAAAACAGAGTGAAACCTCAAAATGAAACCAGTTACTGCCAACGAATGGTTAAACCTAGAAGAACGAAATTTGGCGAGCCAAGTGGGATTTGTGTACTGATCATTACCTGAAAGTTTCATCAAGATTGGGTGAAAAAGTGTGTGCTGAGATTTCAGGCAACTCGTAGTTTTTTGGAAGCGTGGCAGGCCCTTTCCAGGAACGTGATTCTCGACAGTCTCTGCTTAGGGCTACATCAACAGCAAACAAACCATAGAGATAGAACTTGAAACTGCTTTATTGTGTCAAGTTTCAAAGAGCTAGCACAAACCGTGTTTGATTTAGAGTTCCAAATACATGTATCCCTATAGGAGAAAACAGAGTGAAACCTCAAAATGAAACCGGTTACTGCCAACGAACGGTTTAACCTAGAAGAACGAAATTTGGCGAGCCAAGTGGGATTTGTGTACTGATCATTACCTGAAAGTTTCATCAAGATTGGGTGAAAAAGTGTGTGCTGAGATTTCAGGCAACTCGTAGTTTTTTGGAAGCTTGGCAGGCCCTTTTCATGAAGTGATTCTCGCCAGTCTCTGCTTAGGGCTACATCAACAGCAAACAATCCATAGAGATAGAACTTGAAACTGCTTTATTGTGTCAAGTTTCAAAGAGCTAGCACAAACCGTGATTGATTTAGAGTTCCAAATACATGTATCCCTATAGGAGAAAACAGAGTGAAATCTCAAAATGAAACCGGTTACTGCCAACGAACGGTTTAACCTAGAAGAACGAAATTTGGCGAGCCAAGTGGGATTGGTGTACTGATCATTACCTGAAAGTTTCATCAAGTTTGGGTGAAAAAGTGTGTGCTGAGATTTCAGGCAACTCGTAGTTTTTTGGAAGCTTGGCAGGCCCTTTCCATGAAAGTGATTCTCGCCATTCTCTGCTTAGGGCTACATCAACAGCAAACAAACCATAGAGATAGAACTTGAAACTGCTTTATTGTGTCAAGTTTCAAAGAGCTAGCACTAACCGTGTTTGATTTAGACTTCCAAATACATGTATCCCTATAGGAGAAAACAGAGTGAAACCTCAAAATGAAACCGGTTACTGCCAACGAACGGTTTAACCTAGAGGAAAGAAATTTGGCGAGCCAAGTGGGATTGGTGTACTGATCATTACCTGAAAGTTTCATCAAGATTGGGTGAAAAAGTGTGTGTTGAGATTTCAGGCAACTCGTAGTTTTTTGGAAGCTTGGCAGGCCCTTTCCATGAAAGTGATTCTCGCCAGTCTCTGCTTAGGGCTACATCAACAGCAAACAAACCATAAAGATAGAACTTGAAACTGCTTTATTGTGTCAAGTTTCAAAGAGCTAGCACAAACCGTGTTTGATTTAGAGTTCCAAATACAAGAATCCCTATAGGAGAAAACAGAGTGAAACCTCAAAATGAAACCGGTTACTGCCAACGAACGGTTTAACCTAGAAGAACGAAATTTGGCGACCAAGTGGGATTGGTGTACTGATCATTACCTGAAAGTTTCATCAAGATTGGGTGAAAAAGTGTTTGCTGAGATTTCAGGCAACTCGTAGTTTTTTGGAAGCTTGGCAGGCCCTTTCCATGAAAGTGATTCTCGCCAGTCTCTGCTTAGGGCTACATCAACAGCAAACAAACCATAGAGATAGAACTTGAAACTGCTTTATTCTGTCAAGTTTCAAAGAGCTAGCACAAACCGTGTTTGATTTAGAGTTCCAAATACATGTATCCCTATAGGAGAAAACAGAGTGAAACCTCAAAATGAAACCGGTTACTGCCAACGAACGGTTTAACCTAGAAGAACGAAATTTGGCGAGCCAAGTGGGATTGGTTTACTGATCATTACCTGAAAGTTTCATCAAGATTGGGTGAAAAAGTGTTTGCTGAGATTTCAGGCAACTCGTAGTTTTTTGGAAGCTTGGCAGGCCCTTTCCATGAAAGTGATTCTCGCCAGTCTCTGCTTAGGGCTACATCAACAGCAAACAAACCATAGAGATAGAACTTGAAACTGCTTTATTGTGTCAAGTTTCAAAGAGCTAGCACAAACCGTGTTTGATTTAGAGTTCCAAATACATGTATCCCTATAGGAGAAAACAGAGTGAAATCTCAAAATGAAACCGGTTACTGCCAACGAACGGTTTAACCTAGAAGAACGAAATTTGGCGAGCCAAGTGGGATTGGTGTACTGATCATTACCTGAAAGTTTCATCAAGTTTGGGTGAAAAAGTGTGTGCTGAGATTTCAGGCAACTCGTAGTTTTTTGGAAGCTTGGCAGGCCCTTTCCATGAAAGTGATTCTCGCCATTCTCTGCTTAGGGCTACATCAACAGCAAACAAACCATAGAGATAGAACTTGAAACTGCTTTATTGTGTCAAGTTTCAAAGAGCTAGCACTAACCGTGTTTGATTTAGACTTCCAAATACATGTATCCCTATAGGAGAAAACAGAGTGAAACCTCAAAATGAAACCGGTTACTGCCAACGAACGGTTTAACCTAGAGGAAAGAAATTTGGCGAGCCAAGTGGGATTGGTGTACTGATCATTACCTGAAAGTTTCATCAAGATTGGGTGAAAAAGTGTGTGTTGAGATTTCAGGCAACTCGTAGTTATTTGGAAGCTTGGCAGGCCCTTTCCATGAAAGTGATTCTCGCCAGTCTCTGCTTAGGGCTACATCAACAGCAAACAAACCATAAAGATAGAACTTGAAACTGCTTTATTGTGTCAAGTTTCAAAGAGCTAGCACAAACCGTGTTTGATTTAGACTTCCAAATAAGTGTATCCCTATAGGAGAAAACAGAGTGAAACCTCAAAATGAAACCAGTTACTGCCAACGAACGGTTTAACCTAGAAGAACGAAATTTGGCGAGCCAAGTGGGATTGGTGTACTGATCATTACCTGAAAGTTTCATCAAGATTGGGTGAAAAAGTGTGTGCTGAGATTTCAGGCAACTCGTAGTTTTTTGGAAGCTTGGCAGGCCCTTTCCATGAAAGTGATTCTCGCCAGTCTCTGCTTAGGGCTACATCAACAGCAAAAAAACCATAAAGATAGAACTTGAAACTGCTTTATTGTGTCAAGTTTCAAAGAGCTAGCACAAACCGTGTTTGATTTAGACTTCTAAATACGTGTATCCCTATAGGAGAAAACAGAGTGAAACCTCAAAATGAAACCGGTTACTGCCAACGAAAGGTTTAACCTAGAAGAACGAAATTTTGCGAGCCAAGTGGGATTGGTGTACTGATCATTACCTGAAAGTTTCATCAAGATTGGGTGAAAAAGTGTGTGCTGAGATTTCAGGCAACTCATAGTTTTTTGGAAGCTTGGCAGGCCCTTTCCATGAACGTGATTCTCGCCAGTCTCTGCTTAGGGCTACATCAACAGCAAACAAACCATAGAGATAGAACTTGAAACTGCTTTATTGTGTCAAGTTTTAAAGAGCTAGCACAAACCGTGTTTGATTTAGAGTTCCAAATACATGTATCCCTATAGGAGAAAACAGAGTGAAACCTCAAAATGAAACCGGTTACTGCCAACGAACGGTTTAACCTAGAAGAACGGAATTTGGCGAGCCAAGTGGGATTGGTGTACTGATCATTACCTGAAAGTTTCATCAAGATTGGGTGAAAAAGTGTGTGCTGAGATTTCAGGCAACTCGTAGTTTTTTGGAAGCTTGGCAGGCCCTTTCCATGAAAGTGATTCTTGCCAGTCTCTGCTTAGGGCTACATCAACAGCAAACAAACCATAGAGATAGAACTTGAAACTGCTTTATTGTGTCAAGTTTCAAAGAGCTAGCACAAACCGTGTTTGATTTAGACTTCCAAATACATGTATCCCTATAGGAGAAAACAGAGTGAAACCTCAAAATGAAACCGGTTACTGCCAACGAACGGTTTAACCTAGAAGAACGAAATTTGGCGAGCCAAGTGGGATTGGTGTACTGATCATTACCTGAAAGTTTCATCAAGATTGGGTGAAAAAGTGTGTGCTGAGATTTGAGGCAACTCGTAGTTTTTTGGAAGCTTGGCAGGCCCTTTCCATGAAAGTGATTCTCGCCAGTCTCTGCTGAGGGCTACATCAACAGCAAACAAACCATAGAGATAGAACTTGAAACTGCTTTATTGTGTCAAGTTTCAAAGAGCTAGCACAAACCGTGTTTGATTTAGAGTTCCAAATACATGTATCCCTATAGGAGAAAACAGAGTGAAACCTCAAAATGAAACCAGTTACTGCCAACGAATGGTTAAACCTAGAAGAACGAAATTTGGCGAGCCAAGTGGGATTTGTGTACTGATCATTACCTGAAAGTTTCATCAAGATTGGGTGAAAAAGTGTGTGCTGAGATTTCAGGCAACTCGTAGTTTTTTGGAAGCGTGGCAGGCCCTTTCCATGAACGTGATTCTCGACAGTCTCTGCTTAGGGCTACATCAACAGCAAACAAACCATAGAGATAGAACTTGAAACTGCTTTATTGTGTCAAGTTTCAAAGAGCTAGCACAAACCGTGTTTGATTTAGAGTTCCAAATACATGTATCCCTATAGGAGAAAACAGAGTGAAACCTCAAAATGAAACCGGTTACTGCCAACGAACGGTTTAACCTAGAAGAACGAAATTTGGCGAGCCAAGTGGGATTGGTGTACTGATCATTACCTGAAAGTTTCATCAAGATTGGGTGAAAAAGTGTGTGCTGAGATTTCAGGCAACTCGTAGTTTTTTGGAAGCTTGGCAGGCCCTTTTCATGAAGTGATTCTTGCCAGTCTCTGCTTAGGGCTACATCAACAGCAAACAAATCATAGAGATAGAACTTGAAACTGCTTTATTGTGTCAAGTTTCAAAGAGCTAGCACAAACCGTGTTTGATTTAGAGTTCCAAATACATGTATCTCTATAGGAGAAAACAGAGTGAAACCTCAAAATGAAACCGGTTACTGCCAACGAACGGTTTAACCTAGAAGAACGAAATTTGGCGAGCCAAGTGGGATTGGTGTACTGATCATTACCTGAATGTTTCATCAAGATTGGGTGAAAAAGTGTGTGCTGAGATTTCAGGCAACTCGTAGTTTTTTGGAAGCTTGGCAGGCCCTTTCCATGAAAGTGATTCTCGCCAGTCTCTGCTTAGGGCTACATCAACAGCAAACAAACCATAGAGATAGAACTTGAAACTGCTTTATTTTGTCACGTTTCATAGAGCTAGCACAAACCGTGTTTGATTTAGACTTCTAAATACATGTATCCCTATAGGAGAAAACAGAGTGAAACCTCAAAATGAAACCAGTTACTGCCAACGAACGGTTTAACCTAGAAGAATGAAATTTGGCGAGCCAAATGGGACTGGTGTACTGATCATTACCTGAAAGTTTCATCAAGATTGGGTGAAAATGTGTGTGCTGAGATTTCAGGCAACTCGTAGTTTTTTGGAAGCTTGGCAGGCCCTTTCCATGAAAGTGATTCTCGCCAGTCTCTGCTTAGGGCTACATCAACAGCAAACAAACCATAGAGATAGAACTTGAAACTGCTTTATTGTGTCAAGTTTCAAAGAGCTAGCACAAACCGTGTTTGATTTAGAGTTCCAAATACCTGTATCCCTATAGGAGAAAACAGAGTGAAACCTCAAAATGAAACCGGTTACTGCCAACGAACGGTTTAACCTAGAAGAACGAAATTTGGCGAGCCAAGTGGGATTGGTGTACTGATCATTACCTGAAAGTATCATCAAGATTGGGTGAAAAAGTGTTTGCTGAGATTTCAGGCAACTCGTAGTTTTTTGGAAGCTTGGCAGGCCCTTTCCATGAAAGTGATTCTCGCCAGTCTCTGCTTAGGGCTACATCAACAGCAAACAAACCATAGAGATAGAACTTGAAACTGCTTTATTGTGTCAAGTTTTAAAGAGCTAGCACAAACCGTGTTTGATTTAGAGTTCCAAATACATGTATCCCTATAGGAGAAAACAGAGTGAAACCTCAAAATGAAACCGGTTACTGCCAACGAACGGTTTAACCTAGAAGAACGAAATTTGGCGAGCCAAGTGGGATTGGTGTACTGATCATTACCTGAAAGTTTCATCAAGATTGGGTGAAAAAGTGTGTGCTGAGATTTCAGGAAACTCGTAGTTTTTTGGAAGCTTGGCAGGCCCTTTCCATGAAAGTGATTCTTGCCAGTCTCTGCTTAGGACTACATCAACAGCAAACAAACCATAGAGATAGAACTTGAAACTGCTTTATTGTGTCAAGTTTCAAAGAGCTAGCACAAACCGTGTTTGATTTAGACTTCCAAATACATGTATCCCTATAGGAGAAAACAGAGTGAAACCTCAAAATGAAACCGGTTACTGCCAACGAACGGTTTAACCTAGAAGAACGAAATTTGGCGAGCCAAGTGGGATTGGTGTACTGATCATTACCTGAAAGTTTCATCAAGATTGGGTGAAAAAGTGTGTGCTGAGATTTGAGGCAACTCGTAGTTTTTTGGAAGCTTGGCAGGCCCTTTCCATGAAAGTGATTCTCGCCAGTCTCTGCTGAGGGCTACATCAACAGCAAACAAACCATAGAGATAGAACTTGAAACTGCTTTATTGTGTCAAGTTTCAAAGAGCTAGCACAAACCGTGTTTGATTTAGAGTTCCAAATACATGTATCCCTATAGGAGAAAACAGAGTGAAACCTCAAAATGAAACCAGTTACTGCCAACGAATGGTTAAACCTAGAAGAACGAAATTTGGCGAGCCAAGTGGGATTTGTGTACTGATCATTACCTGAAAGTTTCATCAAGATTGGGTGAAAAAGTGTGTGCTGAGATTTCAGGCAACTCGTAGTTTTTTGGAAGCGTGGCAGGCCCTTTCCATGAACGTGATTCTCGACAGTCTCTGCTTAGGGCTACATCAACAGCAAACAAACCATAGAGATAGAACTTGAAACTGCTTTATTGTGTCAAGTTTCAAAGAGCTAGCACAAACCGTGTTTGATTTAGAGTTCCAAATACATGTATCCCTATAGGAGAAAACAGAGTGAAACCTCAAAATGAAACCGGTTACTGCCAACGAACGGTTTAACCTAGAAGAACGAAATTTGGCGAGCCAAGTGGGATTGGTGTACTGATCATTACCTGAAAGTTTCATCAAGATTGGGTGAAAAAGTGTGTGCTGAGATTTCAGGCAACTCGTAGTTTTTTGGAAGCTTGGCAGGCCCTTTTCATGAAGTGATTCTTGCCAGTCTCTGCTTAGGGCTACATCAACAGCAAACAAATCATAGAGATAGAACTTGAAACTGCTTTATTGTGTCAAGTTTCAAAGAGCTAGCACAAACCGTGTTTGATTTAGAGTTCCAAATACATGTATCTCTATAGGAGAAAACAGAGTGAAACCTCAAAATGAAACCGGTTACTGCCAACAAACAGTTTAACCTAGAAGAACGAAATTTGGCGAGCCAAGTGGGATTGGTGTACTGATCATTACCTGAAAGTTTCATCAAGATTGGGTGAAAAAGTGTGTGCTGAGATTTCAGGCAACTCGTAGTTTTTTGGAAGCTTGGCAGGCCCTTTCCATGAAAGTGATTCTCGCCAGTCTCTGCTTAGGGCTACATCAACAGCAAACAAACCATAGAGATAGAACTTAAAACTGCTTTATTGTGTCAAGTTTCAAAGAGCTAGCACAAACCGTGTTTGATTTAGACTTCCAAATACATGTATCCCTATAGGAGAAAACAGAGTGAAACCTCAAAATGAAACCGGTTACTGCCAACGAACGGTTTAACCTAGAGGAAAGAAATTTGGCGAGCCAAGTGGGATTGGTGTACTGATCATTACCTGAAAGTTTCATCAAGATTGGGTGAAAAAGTGTGTGCTGAGATTTCAGGCAACTCGTTGTTTTTTGGAAGCTTGGCAGGCCCTTTCCATGAAAGTGATTCTCGCCAGTCTCTGCTTACGGCTACATCAACAGCAAACAAACCATAGAGATAGAACGTGAAACTGCTTTATTGTGTCAAGTTTCAAAGAGCTAGCACAAACCGTGTTTGATTTAGAGTTCCAAATACATGTATCCCTATAGGAGAAAACAGAGTGAAACCTCAAAATGAAACCGGTTACTGCCAACGAACGGTTTAACCTAGAAGAACGAAATTTGGCGAGCCAAGTGGGATTGGTGTACTGATCATTACCTGAAAGTTTCATCAAGATTGGGTGAAAAAGTGTGTGCTGAGATTTCAGGCAACTAGTAGTTTTTTAGAAGCTTGGCAGGCCCTTTCCATGAAAGCGATTCTCGCCAGTCTCTGCTTAGGGCTACATCAACAGCAAACAAACCATAGAGATAGAACTTGAAACTGCTTTATTTTGTCAAGTTTCATAGAGCTAGCACAAACCGTGTTTGATTTAGACTTCTAAATACATGTATCCCTATAGGAGAAAACAGAGTGAAACCTCAAAATGAAACCAGTTACTGCCAACGAACGGTTTAACCTAGAAGAACGAAATTTGGCGAGCCAAGTTGGATTGGTTTACTGATCATTACCTGAAAGTTTCATCAAGATTGGGTGAAAAAGTGTGTGGTGAGATTTCAGGTAACTCGTAGTTTTTTGGAAGCTTGGCAGGCCCTTTCCATGAAAGTGATTCTCGCCAGTCTCTGCTTAGGGCTACATCAACAGCAAACAAACCATAGAGATAGAACTTGAAACTGCTTTATTGTGTCAAGTTTCAAAGAGCTAGCACAAACCGTGTTTGATTTAGAGTTCCAAATACATGTATCTCTATAGGAGAAAACAGAGTGAAACCTCAAAATGATACCGGTTACTGCCAACGAACGGTTTAACCTAGAAGAACGAAATTTGGCGAGCCAAGTGGGATTGGTGTACTGATCATTACCTGAATGTTTCATCAAGATTGGGTGAAAAAGTGTGTGCTGAGATTTCAGGCAACTCGTAGTTTTTTGGAAGCTTGGCAGGCCCTTTCCATGAAAGTGATTCTCGCCAGTCTCTGCTTAGGGCTACATCAACAGCAAACAAAACATAGAGATAGAACTTAAAACTGCTTTATTGTGTCAAGTTTCAAAGAGCTAGCACAAACCGTGTTTGATTTAGAGTTCCAAATACATGTATCCCTATAGGAGAAAACAGAGTGAAACCTCAAAATGAAACCGGTTACTGCCAACGAACGGTTTAACCTAGAAGAACGAAATTTGGCGAGCCAAGTGAGATTGGTGTACTGATCATTACCTAAAAGTTTCATCAAGATTGGGTGAAAAAGTGTGTGCTGAGATTTCAGGCAACTCGTAGTTTTTTGGAAGCTTGGCAGGCCCTTTCTATGAAAGTGATTCTCGCCAGTCTCTGCTTAGGGCTACATCAACAACAAACAAACCATAGAGATAGAACTTGAAACTGCTTTATTGTGTCAAGTTTCAAAGAGCTAGCACAAACCGTGTTTGATTTAGAGTTCCAAATACATGTATCCCTATAGGAGAAAACAGAGTGAAACCTCAAAATGAAATCGGTTACTGCCAACGAACGGTTTAACCTAGAAGAACGAAATTTGGCGAGCCAAGTGTGATTGGTGTACTGATCATTACCTGAAAGGTTCATCAAGATTGGGTGAAAAAGTGTTTGCTGAGATTTCAGGAAACTCGTAGTTTTTTGGAAGCTTGGCAGGCCCTTTCCATGAAAGTGATTCTCGCCATTCTCTGCTTAGGACTACATCAACAGCAAAGAAACCATAGAGATAGAACTTGAAACTGCTTTATTGTGTCAAGTTTCCAAGAGCTAGCACAAACTGTGTTTGATTTAGACTTCCAAATACATGTATCCCTATAGGAGAAAACAGAGTGAAACCTCAAAATGAAACCGGTTACTGCCAACGAACGGTTTAACCTAGAGGAAAGAAATTTGGCGAGCCAAGTGGGATTGGTGTACTGATCATTACCTGAAAGTTTCATCAAGATTGGGTGAAAAAGTGTGTGCTGAGATTTCAGGCAACTCCTAGTTTTTTGGAAGCTTGGCAGGCCCTTTCCATGAAAGTGATTCTCGCCAGTCTCTGCTTAGGGCTACATCAACAGCAAACAAACCATAGAGATAGAACTTGAAACTGCTTTATTGTGTCAAGTTTCCAAGAGCTAGCACAAACCGTGTTTGATTTAGAGTTCCAAATACATGTATCCCTATAGGAGAAAACAGAGTGAAACCTCAAAATGAAACCGGTTACTGCCAACGAACGGTTTAACCTAGAAGAACGAAATTTGGCGAGCCAAGTGGGATTGGTGTACTGATCATTACCTGAAAGTTTCATCAAGATTGGGTGAAAAAGTGTGTGCTGAGATTTCAGGCAACTAGTAGTTTTTTGGAAGCTTGGCAGGCCCTTTCCATGAAAGTGATTCTCGCCAGTCTCTGCTTAGGGCTACATCAACAGCAAACAAACCATAGAGATAGAACTTGAAACTGCTTTATTGTGTCAAGTTTCAAAGAGCTAGCACAAACCGTGTTTGATTTAGAGTTCCAAATACATGTATCCCTATAGGAGAAAACAGAGTGAAACCTCAAAATGAAACCGGTTACTGCCAACGAACGGTTTAACCTAGAAGAACGAAATTTGGCGAGCCAAGTGGGATTGGTGTACTGATCAATACCTGAAAGTTTCATCAAGATTGGGTGAAAAAGTGTGTGCTGAGATTTCAGGCAACTCGTAGTTTTTTGGAAGCTTGGCAGGCCCTTTCCATGAAAGTGATTCTTGCCAGTCTCTGCTTAGGACTACATCAACAGCAAACAAACCATAGAGATAGAACTTGAAACTGCTTTATTGTGTCAAGTTTCAAAGAGCTAGCACAAACCGTGTTTGATTTAGACTTCCAAATACATGTATCCCTATAGGAGAAAACAGAGTGAAACCTCAAAATGAAACCGGTTACTGCCAATGAACGGTTTAACCTAGAAGAACGAAATTTGGCGAGCCAAGTGGGATTGGTGTACTGATCATTACCTGAAAGTTTCATCAAGATTGGGTGAAAAAGTGTGTGCTGAGATTTGAGGCAACTCGTAGTTTTTTGGAAGCTTGGCAGGCCCTTTCCATGAAAGTGATTCTCGCCAGTCTCTGCTGAGGGCTACATCAACAGCAAACAAACCATAGAGATAGAACTTGAAACTGCTTTATTGTGTCAAGTTTCAAAGAGCTAGCACAAACCGTGTTTGATTTAGAGTTCCAAATACATGTATCCCTATAGGAGAAAACAGAGTGAAACCTCAAAATGAAACCAGTTACTGCCAACGAATGGTTAAACCTAGAAGAACGAAATTTGGCGAGCCAAGTGGGATTTGTGTACTGATCATTACCTGAAAGTTTCATCAAGATTGGGTGAAAAAGTGTGTGCTGAGATTTCAGGCAACTCGTAGTTTTTTGGAAGCGTGGCAGGCCCTTTCCATGAACGTGATTCTCGACAGTCTCTGCTTAGGGCTACATCAACAGCAAACAAACCATAGAGATAGAACTTGAAACTGCTTTATTGTGTCAAGTTTCAAAGAGCTAGCACAAACCGTGTTTGATTTAGAGTTCCAAATACATGTATCCCTATAGGAGAAAACAGAGTGAAACCTCAAAATGAAACCGGTTACTGCCAACGAACGGTTTAACCTAGAAGAACGAAATTTGGCGAGCCAAGTGGGATTGGTGTACTGATCATTACCTGAAAGTTTCATCAAGATTGGGTGAAAAAGTGTGTGCTGAGATTTCAGGCAACTCGTAGTTTTTTGGAAGCTTGGCAGGCCCTTTTCATGAAGTGATTCTTGCCAGTCTCTGCTTAGGGCTACATCAACAGCAAACAAATCATAGAGATAGAACTTGAAACTGCTTTATTGTGTCAAGTTTCAAAGAGCTAGCACAAACCGTGTTTGATTTAGAGTTCCAAATACATGTATCTCTATAGGAGAAAACAGAGTGAAACCTCAAAATGAAACCGGTTACTGCCAACAAACAGTTTAACCTAGAAGAACGAAATTTGGCGAGCCAAGTGGGATTGGTGTACTGATCATTACCTGAAAGTTTCATCAAGATTGGGTGAAAAAGTGTGTGCTGAGATTTCAGGCAACTCGTAGTTTTTTGGAAGCTTGTCAGGCCCTTTCCATGAAAGTGATTCTCGCCAGTCTCTGCTTAGGGCTACATCAACAGCAAACAAACCATAGAGATAGAACTTAAAACTGCTTTATTGTGTCAAGTTTCAAAGAGCTAGCACAAACCGTGTTTGATTTAGACTTCCAAATACATGTATCCCTATAGGAGAAAACAGAGTGAAACCTCAAAATGAAACCGGTTACTGCCAACGAACGGTTTAACCTAGAGGAAAGAAATTTGGCGAGCCAAGTGGGATTGGTGTACTGATCATTACCTGAAAGTTTCATCAAGATTGGGTGAAAAAGTGTGTGCTGAGATTTCAGGCAACTCGTTGTTTTTTGGAAGCTTGGCAGGCCCTTTCCATGAAAGTGATTCTCGCCAGTCTCTGCTTACGGCTACATCAACAGCAAACAAACCATAGAGATAGAACGTGAAACTGCTTTATTGTGTCAAGTTTCAAAGAGCTAGCACAAACCGTGTTTGATTTAGACTTCCAAATACATGTATCCCTATAGGAGAAAACAGAGTGAAACCTCAAAATGAAACCGGTTACTGCCAATGAACGGTTTAACCTAGAAGAACGAAATTTGGCGAGCCAAGTGGGATTGGTGTACTGATCATTACCTGAAAGTTTCATCAAGATTGGGTGAAAAAGTGTGTGCTGAGATTTGAGGCAACTCGTAGTTTTTTGGAAGCTTGGCAGGCCCTTTCCATGAAAGTGATTCTCGCCAGTCTCTGCTGAGGGCTACATCAACAGCAAACAAACCATAGAGATAGAACTTGAAACTGCTTTATTGTGTCAAGTTTCAAAGAGCTAGCACAAACCGTGTTTGATTTAGAGTTCCAAATACATGTATCCCTATAGGAGAAAACAGAGTGAAACCTCAAAATGAAACCAGTTACTGCCAACGAATGGTTAAACCTAGAAGAACGAAATTTGGCGAGCCAAGTGGGATTTGTGTACTGATCATTACCTGAAAGTTTCATCAAGATTGGGTGAAAAAGTGTGTGCTGAGATTTCAGGCAACTCGTAGTTTTTTGGAAGCGTGGCAGGCCCTTTCCATGAACGTGATTCTCGACAGTCTCTGCTTAGGGCTACATCAACAGCAAACAAACCATAGAGATAGAACTTGAAACTGCTTTATTGTGTCAAGTTTCAAAGAGCTAGCACAAACCGTGTTTGATTTAGAGTTCCAAATACATGTATCCCTATAGGAGAAAACAGAGTGAAACCTCAAAATGAAACCGGTTACTGCCAACGAACGGTTTAACCTAGAAGAACGAAATTTGGCGAGCCAAGTGGGATTGGTGTACTGATCATTACCTGAAAGTTTCATCAAGATTGGGTGAAAAAGTGTGTGCTGAGATTTCAGGCAACTCGTAGTTTTTTGGAAGCTTGGCAGGCCCTTTTCATGAAGTGATTCTTGCCAGTCTCTGCTTAGGGCTACATCAACAGCAAACAAATCATAGAGATAGAACTTGAAACTGCTTTATTGTGTCAAGTTTCAAAGAGCTAGCACAAACCGTGTTTGATTTAGAGTTCCAAATACATGTATCTCTATAGGAGAAAACAGAGTGAAACCTCAAAATGAAACCGGTTACTGCCAACAAACAGTTTAACCTAGAAGAACGAAATTTGGCGAGCCAAGTGGGATTGGTGTACTGATCATTACCTGAAAGTTTCATCAAGATTGGGTGAAAAAGTGTGTGCTGAGATTTCAGGCAACTCGTAGTTTTTTGGAAGCTTGTCAGGCCCTTTCCATGAAAGTGATTCTCGCCAGTCTCTGCTTAGGGCTACATCAACAGCAAACAAACCATAGAGATAGAACTTAAAACTGCTTTATTGTGTCAAGTTTCAAAGAGCTAGCACAAACCGTGTTTGATTTAGACTTCCAAATACATGTATCCCTATAGGAGAAAACAGAGTGAAACCTCAAAATGAAACCGGTTACTGCCAACGAACGGTTTAACCTAGAGGAAAGAAATTTGGCGAGCCAAGTGGGATTGGTGTACTGATCATTACCTGAAAGTTTCATCAAGATTGGGTGAAAAAGTGTGTGCTGAGATTTCAGGCAACTCGTTGTTTTTTGGAAGCTTGGCAGGCCCTTTCCATGAAAGTGATTCTCGCCAGTCTCTGCTTACGGCTACATCAACAGCAAACAAACCATAGAGATAGAACGTGAAACTGCTTTATTGTGTCAAGTTTCAAAGAGCTAGCACAAACCGTGTTTGATTTAGAGTTCCAAATACATGTATCCCTATAGGAGAAAACAGAGTGAAACCTCAAAATGAAACCGGTTACTGCCAACGAACGGTTTAACCTAGAAGAACGAAATTTGGCGAGCCAAGTGGGATTGGTGTACTGATCATTACCTGAAAGTTTCATCAAGATTGGGTGAAAAAGTGTGTGCTGAGATTTCAGGCAACTAGTAGTTTTTTAGAAGCTTGGCAGGCCCTTTCCATGAAAGCGATTCTCGCCAGTCTCTGCTTAGGGCTACATCAACAGCAAACAAACCATAGAGATAGAACTTGAAACTGCTTTATTTTGTCAAGTTTCATAGAGCTAGCACAAACCGTGTTTGATTTAGACTTCTAAATACATGTATCCCTATAGGAGAAAACAGAGTGAAACCTCAAAATGAAACCAGTTACTGCCAACGAACGGTTTAACCTAGAAGAACGAAATTTGGCGAGCCAAGTTGGATTGGTGTACTGATCATTACCTGAAAGTTTCATCAAGATTGGGTGAAAAAGTGTGTGGTGAGATTTCAGGCAACTCGTAGTTTTTTGGAAGCTTGGCAGGCCCTTTCCATGAAAGTGATTCTCGCCAGTCTCTGCTTAGGGCTACATCAACAGCAAACAAACCATAGAGATAGAACTTGAAACTGCTTTATTGTGTCAAGTTTCAAAGAGCTAGCACAAACCGTGTTTGATTTAGAGTTCCAAATACATGTATCTCTATAGGAGAAAACAGAGTGAAACCTCAAAATGAAACCGGTTACTGCCAACGAACGGTTTAACCTAGAAGAACGAAATTTGGCGAGCCAAGTGGGATTGGTGTACTGATCATTACCTGAATGTTTCATCAAGATTGGGTGAAAAAGTGTGTGCTGAGATTTCAGGCAACTTGTAGTTTTTTGGAAGCTTGGCAGGCCCTTTCCATGAAAGTGATTCTCGCCAGTCTCTGCTTAGGGCTACATCAACAGCAAACAAAACATAGAGATTGAACTTAAAACTGCTTTATTGTGTCAAGTTTCAAAGAGCTAGCACAAACCGTGTTTGATTTAGAGTTCCAAATACATGTATCCCTATAGGAGAAAACAGAGTGAAACCTCAAAATGAAACCGGTTACTGCCAACGAACGGTTTAACCTAGAAGAACGAAATTTGGCGAGCCAAGTGAGATTGGTGTACTGATCATTACCTAAAAGTTTCATCAAGATTGGGTGAAAAAGTGTGTGCTGAGATTTCAGGCAACTCGTAGTTTTTTGGAAGCTTGGCAGGCCCTTTCTATGAAAGTGATTCTCGCCAGTCTCTGCTTAGGGCTACATCAACAACAAACAAACCATAGAGATAGAACTTGAAACTGCTTTATTGTGTCAAGTTTCAAAGAGCTAGCACAAACCGTGTTTGATTTAGAGTTCCAAATACATGTATCCCTATAGGAGAAAACAGAGTGAAACCTCAAAATGAAATCGGTTACTGCCAACGAACGGTTTAACCTAGAAGAACGAAATTTGGCGAGCCAAGTGTGATTGGTGTACTGATCATTACCTGAAAGGTTCATCAAGATTGGGTGAAAAAGTGTTTGCTGAGATTTCAGGAAACTCGTAGTTTTTTGGAAGCTTGGCAGGCCCTTTCCATGAAAGTGATTCTCGCCATTCTCTGCTTAGGACTACATCAACAGCAAAGAAACCATAGAGATAGAACTTGAAACTGCTTTATTGTGTCAAGTTTCAAAGAGCTAGCACAAACTGTGTTTGATTTAGACTTCCAAATACATGTATCCCTATAGGAGAAAACAGAGTGAAACCTCAAAATGAAACCGGTTACTGCCAACGAACGGTTTAACCTAGAGGAAAGAAATTTGGCGAGCCAAGTGGGATTGGTGTACTGATCATTACCTGAAAGTTTCATCAAGATTGGGTGAAAAAGTGTGTGCTGAGATTTCAGGCAACTCGTAGTTTTTTGGAAGCTTGGCAGGCCCTTTCCATGAAAGTGATTCTCGCCAGTCTCTGCTTAGGGCTACATCAACAGCAAACAAACCATAGAGATAGAACTTGAAACTGCTTTATTTTGTCAAGTTTCATAGATCTAGCACAAACCGTGTTTGATTTAGACTTCTAAATACATGTATCCCTATAGGAGAAAACACAGTGAAACCTCAAAATGAAACCAGTTACTGCCAACGAACGGTTTAACCTAGAAGAACGAAATTTGGCGAGCCAAATGGGACTGGTGTACTGATCATTACCTGAAAGTTTCATCAAGATTGGGTGAAAATGTGTGTGCTGAGATTTCAGGCAACTCGTAGTTTTTTGGAAGCTTGGCAGGCCCTTTCCATGAAAGTGATTCTCGCCAGTCTCTGCTTAGGGCTACATCAACAGCAAAGAAACCATAGAGATAGAACTTGAAACTGCTTTATTGTTTCAAGTTTCAAAGAGTTAGCACAAACCGTGTTTGATTTAGAGTTCCAAATACCTGTATCCCTATAGGAGAAAACAGAGTGAAACCTCAAAATGAAACTGGTTACTGCCAACGAACGGTTTAACCTAGAAGAACGAAATTTGGCGAGCCAAGTGGGATTGGTGTACTGATCATTACCTGAAAGTATCATCAAGATTGGGTGAAAAAGTGTTTGCTGAGATTTCAGGCAACTCGTAGTTTTTTGGAAGCTTGGCAGGCCCTTTCCATGAAAGTGATTCTCGCCAGTCTCTGCTTAGGGCTACATCAACAGCAAACAAACCATAGAGATAGAACTTGAAACTGCTTTATTCTGTCAAGTTTCAAAGAGCTAGCACAAACCGTGTTTGATTTAGAGTTCCAAATACATGTATCCCTATAAGAGAAAACAGAGTGAAATCTCAAAATGAAACCGGTTACTGCCAACGAACGGTTTAACCTAGAAGAACGAAATTTGGCGACCCACGTGGGTTTGGTGTACTGATCATTACCTGAAAGTTTCATCAAGATTGGGTGAAAAAGTGTGTGCTGAGATTTCAGGCAACTCGTAGTTTTTTGGAAGCTTGGCAGGCCCTTTCCATGAAAGTGATTCTCGCCAGTCTCTGCTTAGGGCTACATAAACAGCAAAGAAACCATAGAGATAGAACTTGAAACTGCTTTATTGTGTCAAGTTTCAAAGAGCTAGCACAAACCGTGTTTGATTTAGACTTCCAAATACATGTATCCCTATAGGAGAAAACAGAGTGAACCTCAAAATGAAACCGGTTACTGCCAACGAACGGTTTAACTTAGAAGAACGAAATTTGGCGAGCCAAGTGGGATTGGTGTACTGATCATTACCTGAAAGTTTTCATCAAGATTGGGTGAAAAAGTGTGTGCTGAGATTTCAGGCAACTCATAGTTTTTTGGAAGCTTGGCAGGCCCTTTCCATGAAAGTGATTCTCGCCAGTCTCTGCTTAGGGCTACATCAACAGCAAACAAACCATAGAGATAGAACTTTTGAAACTGCTTTATTGTGTCAAGTTTCAAAGAGCTAGCACAAACCGTGTTTGATTTAGAGTTCCAAATACATGTATCCCTATAGGAGAAAATAGAGTGAAACCTCAAAAATGAAACCGGTTACTGCCAACGAACGGTTTAACCTAGAAGAACGAATTTGGCGAGCCAAGTGGGATTGGTGTACTGATCATTACCTGAAAGTTTCATCAAGATTGGGTGAAAAAGTGTGTGCTGAGATTTCAGGCAACTCGTAGTTTTTGGAAGCTTGGCAGGCCCTTTCCATGAAAGTGATTCTCGCCAGTCTCTGCTTAGGGCTACATCAACAGCAAACAAACCATAGAGATAGAACTTGAAACTGCTTTATTGTGTCAAGTTTCCAAGAGCTAGCACAAACCGTGTTTGATTTAGAGTTCCAAATACATGTATCCCTATAGGAGAAAACAGAGTGAAACCTCAAAATGAAACGGTTACTGCCAATGAACGGTTTAACCTAGAAGAACGAAATTTGGCGAGCCAAGTGGGATTGGTGTACTGATCATTACCTGAAAGTTTCATCAAGATTGGGTGAAAAAGTGTGTGCTGAGATTTCAGGCAACTCGTAGTTTTTTGGAAGCTTGGCAGGCCCTTTCCATGAAAGTGATTCTCACCAGTCTCTGCTTAGGGCTACATCAACAGCAAACAAACCATAGAGATAGAACTTGAAACTGCTTTATTGTGTCAAGTTTCAAAGAGCTAGCACAAACCGTGTTTGATTTAGACTTCCAAATACATGTATCCCTATAGGAGAAAATAGAGTGAAACCTCAAAATGAAACCGGTTACTGCCAACGAACGGTTTAACCTAGAAGAACGAAATTTGGCGAGCCAAGTGGGATTGGTGTACTGATCATTACCTGAAAGTTTCATCAAGATTGGGTGAAAAAGTGTGTGCTGAGATTTCAGGCAACTCATAGTTTTTGGAAGCTTGGCAGGCCCTTTCCATGAAAGTGATTCTCGCCAGTCTCTGCTTTGGGCTACATCAACAGCAAACAAACCATAGAGATAGAACTTGAAACTGCTTTATTGTGTCAAGTTTCAAAGAGCTAGCACAAACCGTGTTTGATTTAGAGTTCCAAATACATGTATCCCTATAGGAGAAAACAGAGTGAAACCTCAAAATGAAACCGGTTACTGCCAACAAACGTTTAACCTAGAAGAACGAAATTTGGCGAGCCAAGTGGGATTGGTGTACTGATCATTACCTGAAAGTTTCATCAAGATTGGGTGAAAAAGTGTTTGCTGAGATTTCAGGCAATTCGTAGTTTTTGGTAGCTTGGCAGGCCCTTTCCATGAAAGTGATTCTCGCCAGTCTCTTCTTAGGGCTACATCAACAGCAAACAAACCATAGAGATAGAACTTGAAACTGCTTTATTGTGTCAAGTTTCCAAGAGCTAGCACAAACCGTGTTTGATTTAGAGTTCCAAATACATGTATCTCTATAGGAGAAAAAAGAGTGAAACCTCAAAATGAAACCGGTTACTGCCAACGAACGGTTTAACCTAGAAGAACGAAATTTGGCGAGCCAAGTGGGATTGGTGTACTGATCATTACCTGAAAGTTTCATCAAGATTGGGTGAAAAAGTGTGTGCTGAGATTTCAGGCAACTCGTAGTTTTTTGGAAGCTTGGCGGGCCCTTTCCATGAAAGTGATTCTCGCCAGTCTCTGCTTAGGGCTACATCAACAGCAAACAAACCATAGAGATAGAACTTAAAACTGCTTTATTGTGTCAAGTTTCAAAGAGCTAGCACAAACCGTGTTTGATTTAGAGTTCCAAATACATGTATCCCTATAGGAGAAAACAGAGTGAAACCTCAAAATGAAACCGGTTATTGCCAACGAACGGTTTAACCTAGAAGAAAGAAACTTGGCGAGCCAAGTGGGATTGGTGTACTGATCATTACCTGAAAGTTTCATCAAGATTGGTGAAAAAGTGTGTGCTGAGATTTCAGGCAACTCGTAGTTTTTGAAGCTTGGCAGGCCCTTTCTATGAAAGTGATTCTCGCCAGTCTCTGCTTAGGGCTACATCAACAGCAAACAAACCATAGAGATAGAACTTGAAACTGCTTTATTGTGTCAAGTTTCAAAGAGCTAGCACAAACCGTGTTTGATTTAGAGTTCCAAATACATGTATCCCTATAGGAGAAAACAGAGTGAAACCTCAAAATGAAATCGGTTACTGCCAACGAACGGTTTAACCTAGAAGAACGAAATTTGGCGAGCCAAGTGTGATTGGTGTACTGATCATTACCTGAAAGGTTCATCAAGATTGGGTGAAAAAGTGTTTGCTGAGATTTCAGGCAACTCGTAGTTTTTTGGAAGCTTGGCAGGCACTTTCCATGAAAGTGATTCTCACCAGTCTCTGCTTAGGGCTACATCAACAGCAAACAAACCATAGAGATAGAACTTGAAACTGCTTTATTGTGTCAAGTTTCAAAGAGCTAGCACAAACCGTGTTTGATTTAGACTTCCAAATACATGTATCCCTATAGGAGAAAACAGAGTGAAACCTCAAAATGAAACCGGTTACTGCCAACGAACGGTTTAACCTAGAAGAACGAAATTGGGCGAGCCAAGTGAGATTGGTGTACTGATCATTACCTGAAAGTTTCATCAAGATTGGGTGAAAAAGTGTGTGCTGAGATTTCAGGCAACTCGTAATTTTTTGGAAGCTTGACAAGCCCTTTCCATGAAAGTGATTCTCGCCAGTCTCTGCTTAGGGCTACATCAACAGCAAACAAACCATAGAGATAGAACTTGAAACTGCTTTATTGTGTCAAGTTTCCAAGAGCTAGCACAAACCGTGTTTGATTTAGAGTTCCAAATACATGTATCCCTATAGGAGAAAACAGAGTGAAACTCAAAATGAAACCGGTTACTGCCAACGAACGGTTTAACCTAGAAGAACGAAATTGGGCGAGCCAAGTGGGATTGGTGTACTGATCATTACCTGAAAGTTTCATCAAGATTGGGTGAAAAAAGTGTGTGCTGAGATTTCAGGCAACTCGTAGTTTTTTGGAAGCTTGGCAGGCCCTTTCCATGAAAGTGATTCTCGCCAGTCTCTGCTTAGGGCTACATCAACAGCAAACAAACCATAGAGATAGAACTTGAAACTGCTTTATTGTGTCAAGTTTCCAAGAGCTAGCACAAACCGTGTTTGATTTAGAGTTCCAAATACATGTATCCCTATAGGAGAAAACAGAGTGAAACTCAAAATGAAACCGGTTACTGCCAACGAACGGTTTAACCTAGAAGAACGAAATTGGGCGAGCCAAGTGGGATTGGTGTACTGATCATTACCTGAAAGTTTCATCAAGATTGGGTGAAAAAGTGTGTGCTGAGATTTCAGGCAACTCGTAGTTTTTTGGAAGCTTGGCAGGCCCTTTCCATGAAAGTGATTCTCGCCAGTCTCTGCTTAGGGCTACATCAACAGCAAACAAACCATAGAGATAGAACTTGAAACTGCTTTATTGTGTCAAGTTTCAAAGAGCTAGCACAAACCGTGTTTGATTTAGAGTTCCAAATACATGTATCCCTATAGGAGAAAACAGAGTGAAACCTCAAATGAAACCGGTTACTGCCAACGAACGGTTTAACTTAGAAGAACGAAATTGGGCGAGCCAAGTGGGATTGGTGTACTGATCATTACCTGAAAGTTTCATCGAGATTGGGTGAAAAAGTGTGTGCTGAGATTTCAGGCAACTCGTAGTTTTTGGAAGCTTGGCAGGCCCTTTCTATGAAAGTGATTCTCGCCAGTCTCTGCTTAGGGCTACATCAACAGCAAACAAACCATAGAGATAGAACTTGAAACTGCTTTATTGTGTCAAGTTTCCAAGAGCTAGCACAAACCGTGTTTGATTTAGAGTTCCAAATACATGTATCCCTATAGGAGAAAACAGAGTGAAACCTCAAAATGAAATCGGTTACTGCCAACGAACGGTTTAACCTAGAAGAACGAAATTTGGCGAGCCACGTGGGATGGTGTACTGATCATTACCTGAAAGTTTCATCAAGATTGGGTGAAAAAGTGTGTGCTGAGATTTCAGGCAACTCGTAGTTTTTTGGAAGCTTGGCAGGCCCTTTCCATGAAAGTGATTCTCGCCAGTCTCTGCTTAGGCTACATCAACAGCAAACAAACCATAGAGATAGAACTTGAAACTGCTTTATTGTGTCAAGTTTCAAAGAGCTAGCACAAACCGTGTTTGATTTAGAGTTCCAAATACATGTATCCCTATAGGAGAAAACAGAGTGAAACCTCAAAATGAAATCGGTTACTGCCAACGAACAGTTTAACTTAGAAGAACGAAATTGGGCGAGCCAAGTGGGATTGGTGTACTGATCATTACCTGAAAGTTTCATCAAGATTGGGTGAAAAAGTGTGTGCTGAGATTTCAGGCAACTCATAGTTTTTTGGAAGCTTGGCAGGCCTTTTCCATGAAAGTGATTCTCGCCAGTCTCTGCTTAGGGCTACATCAACAGCAAACAAACCATAGAGATAGAACTTGAAACTGCTTTATTGTGTCAAGTTTCCAAGAGCTAGCACAAACCGTGTTTGATTTAGAGTTCCAAATACATGTATCCCTATAGGAGAAAACAGAGTGAAACTCAAAATGAAACCGGTTACTGCCAAAGAACGGTTTAACCTAGAAGAACGAAATTTGGCGAGCCAAGTGGGATTGGTGTACTGATCATTACCTGAAAGTTTCATCAAGATTGGGTGAAAAAGTGTGTGCTGAGATTTCAGGCAACTCGTAGTTTTTGGAAGCTTGGCAGGCCCTTTCCATGAAAGTGATTCTCGCCAGTCTCTGCTTAGGGCTACATCAACAGCAAACAAACCATAGAGATAGAACTTGAAACTGCTTTATTGTGTCAAGTTTCAAAGAGCTAGCACAAACCGTGTTTGATTTAGAGTTCCAAATACATGTATCCCTATAGGAGAAAACAGTGAAACCTCAAAATGAAACCGGTTACTGCCAACAAACGGTTTAACCTAGAAGAACGAAATTTGGCGAGCCAAGTGGGATTGGTGTACTGATCATTACCTGAAAGTTTCATCAAGATTGGGTGAAAAAGTGTTTGCTGAGATTTCAGGCAATTCGTAGTTTTTTGGTAGCTTGGCAGGCCCTTTCCATGAAAGTGATTCTCGCCAGTCTCTTCTTAGGGCTACATCAACAGCAAACAAACCATAGAGATAGAACTTGAAACTGCTTTATTGTGTCAAGTTTCAAAGAGCTAGCACAAACCGTGTTTGATTTAGACTTCCAAATACATGTATCCCTATAGGAGAAAACAGAGTGAAATCTCAAAATGAAACCGGTTACTGCCAACGAACGGTTTAACCTAGAAGAACGAAATTTGGCGAGCCACGTGGGATGGTGTACTGATCATTACCTGAAAGTTTCATCAAGATTGGGTGAAAAAGTGTGTGCTGAGATTTCAGGCAACTCGTAGTTTTTGGAAGCTTGGCAGGCCCTTTCTATGAAAGTGATTCTCGCCAGTCTCTGCTTAGGGCTACATCAACAGCAAACAAACCATAGAGATAGAACTTGAAACTGCTTTATTGTGTCAAGTTTCAAAGAGCTAGCACAAACCGTGTTTGATTTAGAGTTCCAAATACATGTATCCCTATAGGAGAAAACAGAGTGAAACCTCAAAATGAAATCGGTTACTGCCAGCGAACGGTTTAACCTAGAAGAACGAAATTTGGCGAGCCAAGTGTGATTGGTGTACTGATCATTACCTGAAAGGTTCATCAAGATTGGGTGAAAAAGTGTTTGCTGAGATTTCAGGCAACTCGTAGTTTTTTGGAAGCTTGGCAGGCCCTTTCCATGAAGTGATTCTCACCAGTCTCTGCTTAGGGCTACATCAACAGCAAACAAACCATAGAGATAGAACTTGAAACTGCTTTATTGTGTCAAGTTTCAAAGAGCTAGCACAAACCGTGTTTGATTTAGACTTCCAAATACATGTATCCCTATAGGAGAAAACAGAGTGAAACCTCAAAATGAAACCGGTTGCTGCCAACGAACTGTTTAACCTAGAAGAATGAAATTTGGCGAGCCAAGTGGGAATGGTGTACTGATCATTACCTGAAAGTTTCATCAAGATTGGGTGAAAAAGTGTGTGCTGAGATTTCAGGCAACTCGTATTTTTTTGGAAGCTTGGCATGCCCTTTCCATGAAAGTGATTCTCGCCATTCTCTGCTTAGGACTACATCAACAGCAAAGAAACCATAGAGATAGAACTTGAAACTGCTTTATTGTGTCAAGTTTCAAAGAGCTAGCACAAACTGTGTTTGATTTAGACTTCCAAATACATGTATCCCTATAGGAGAAAACAGAGTGAAATCTCAAAATGAACCGGTTACTGCCAACGAACGGTTTAACCTAGAGGAAAGAAATTTGGCGAGCCAAGTGGGATTGGTGTACTGATCATTACCTGAAAGTTTCATCAAGATTGGGTGAAAAAGTGTGTGCTGAGATTTCAGGCAACTCGTATTTTTTTGGAAGCTTGGCAGGCCCTTTCCATGAAAGTGAATCTCGCCAGTCTCTGCTTAGGGCTACATCAACAGCAAACAAACCATAGAGATAGAACTTGAAACTGCTTTATTGTGTCAAGTTTCAAAGAGCTAGCACAAACCGTGTTTGATTTAGAGTTCCAAATACATGTATCCCTATAGGAGAAAACAGAGTGAAACCTCAAAATGAAACCGGTTACTGCCAACGAACGGTTTAACCTAGAAGAACGAAATTTGGCGAGCCAAGTGGGATTGGTGTACTGATCATTACCTGAAAGTTTCATCAAGATTGGGTGAAAAGTGTGTGCTGAGATTTCAGGCAACTCGTAGTTTTTGGAAGCTTGGCAGGCCCTTTCCATGAAAGTGATTCTCGCCAGTCTCTGCTTAGGGCTACATCAACAGCAAACAAACCATAGAGATAGAACTTGAAACTGCTTTATTGTGTCAAGTTTCAAAGAGCTAGCACAAACCGTGATTGATTTAGAGTTCCAAATACATGTATCCCTATAGGAGAAAACAGAGTGAAACCTCAAAATGAAACCGGTTACTGCCAACAAACGGTTTAACCTAGAAGAACGAAATTTGGCGAGCCAAGTGGGATTGGTGTACTGATCATTACCTGAAAGTTTCATCAAGATTGGGTGAAAAAGTGTTTGCTGAGATTTCAGGCAATTCGTAGTTTTTTGGTAGCTTGGCAGGCCCTTTCCATGAAAGTGATTCTCGCCAGTCTCTTCTTAGGGGTACATCAACAGCAAACAAACCATAGAGATAGAACTTGAAACTGCTTTATTGTGTCAAGTTTCAAAGAGCTAGCACAAACCGTGTTTGATTTAGAGTTCCAAATACATGTATCCCTATAGGAGAAAACAGAGTGAAATCTCAAAATGAAACCGGTTACTGCCAAGGAACGGTTTAACCTAGAAGAACGAAATTTGGCGAGCCACGTGGGATGGTGTACTGATCATTACCTGAAAGTTTCATCAAGATTGGGTGAAAAAGTGTGTGCTGAGATTTCAGGCAACTCGTAGTTTTTTGGAAGCTTGGCAGGCCCTTTCCATGAAAGTGATTCTCGCCAGTCTCTGCTTAGGGCTACATCAACAGCAAACAAACCATAGAGATAGAACTTGAAACTGCTTTATTGTGTCAAGTTTCAAAGAGCTAGCACAAACCGTGTTGATTTAGAGTTCCAAATACATGTATCCCTATAGGAGAAAACAGAGTGAAATCTCAAAATGAAACCGGTTACTGCCAACGAACGGTTAACCTAGAAGAACGAAATTTGGCGAGCCACGTGGGATGGTGTACTGATCATTACCTGAAAGTTTCATCAAGATTGGGTGAAAAAGTGTGTGCTGAGATTTCAGGCAACTCGTAGTTTTTGGAAGCTTGGCAGGCCCTTTCTATGAAAGTGATTCTCGCCAGTCTCTGCTTAGGGCTACATCAACAGCAAACAAACCATAGAGATAGAACTTGAAACTGCTTTATTGTGTCAAGTTTCAAAGAGCTAGCACAAACCGTGTTTGATTTAGAGTTCCAAATACATGTATCCCTATAGGAGAAAACAGAGTGAAACCTCAAAATGAAATCGGTTACTGCCAACGAACGGTTTAAACCTAGAAGAATGAAATTTGGCGAGCCAAGTGGGATTGGTGTACTGATCATTACCTGAAAGGTTCATCAAGATTGGGTGAAAAAGTGTTTGCTGAGATTTCAGGCAACTCGTAGTTTTTGGAAGCTTGGCAGGCCCTTTCCATGAAAGTGATTCTCACCAGTCTCTGCTTAGGGCTACATCAACAGCAAACAAACCATAGAGATAGAACTTGAAACTGCTTTATTGTGTCAAGTTTCAAAGAGCTAGCACAAACCGTGTTTGATTTAGACTTCCAAATACATGTATCCCTATAGGAGAAAACAGAGTGAAACCTCAAAATGAAACCGGTTGCTGCCAACGAACTGTTTTAACCTAGAAGAATGAAATTTGGCGAGCCAAGTGGGAATGGTGTACTGATCATTACCTGAAAGTTTCATCAAGATTGGGTGAAAAAGTGTGTGCTGAGATTTCAGGCAACTCGTAGTTTTTTGGAAGCTTGGCAGGCCCTTTCCATGAAAGTGATTCTCGGCATTCTCTGCTTAGGACTACATCAACAGCAAAGAAACCATAGAGATAGAACTTGAAACTGCTTTATTGTGTCAAGTTTCAAAGAGCTAGCACAAACTGTGTTTGATTTAGACTTCCAAATACATGTATCCCTATAGGAGAAAACAGAGTGAAATCTCAAAATGAAACCGGTTACTGCCAACGAACGGTTGAACCTAGAGGAAAGAAATTTGGCGAGCCAAGTGGGATTGGTGTACTGATCATTACCTGAAAGTTTCATCAAGATTGGGTGAAAAAGTGTTTGCTGAGATTTCAGGCAATTCGTAGTTTTTTGGTAGCTTGGCAGGCCCTTTCCATGAATGTGATTCTCGCCAGTCTCTTCTTAGGGCTACATCAACAGCAAACAAACCATAGAGATAGAACTTGAAACTGCTTTATTGTGTCAAGTTTCAAAGAGCTAGCACAAACCGTGTTTGATTTAGAGTTCCAAATACATGTATCCCTATAGGAGAAAACAGAGTGAAATCTCAAAATGAAACCGGTTACTGCCAACGAACGGTTTAACCTAGAAGACGAAATTTGGCGAGCCACGTGGGATGGTGTACTGATCATTACCTGAAAGTTTCATCAAGATTGGGTGAAAAAGTGTGTGCTGAGATTTCAGGCAACTCGTAGTTTTTGGAAGCTTGGCAGGGCCCTTTCCATGAAAGTGATTCTCGCCAGTCTCTGCTTAGGGCTACATCAACAGCAAACAAACCATAGAGATAGAACTTGAAACTGCTTTATGTGTCAAGTTTCAAAGAGCTAGCACAAACCGTGTTTGATTTAGAGTTCCAAATACATGTATCCCTATAGGAGAAAACAGAGTGAAACCTCAAAATGAAATCGGTTACTGCCAACGAACAGTTTAACTTAGAAGAACGAAATTGGGCGAGCCAAGTGGGATTGTGTACTGATCATTACCTGAAAGTTTCATCAAGATTGGGTGAAAAAGTGTGTGCTGAGATTTCAGGCAACTCATAGTTTTTTGGAAGCTTGGCAGGCCTTTTCATGAAAGTGATTCTCGCCAGTCTCTGCTTAGGGCTACATCAACAGCAAACAAACCATAGAGATAGAACTTGAAACTGCTTTATTGTGTCAAGTTTCAAAGAGCTAGCACAAACCGTGTTTGATTTAGAGTTCCAAATACATGTATCCCTATAGGAGAAAATAGAGTGAAACCTCAAAATGAAACCGGTTACTGCCAACGAACGGTTTAACCTAGAAGAACGAAATTTGGCGAGCCAAGTGGGATTGGTGTACTGATCATTACCTGAAAGTTTCATCAAGATTGGGTGAAAAAGTGTGTGCTGAGATTTCAGGCAACTCGTAGTTTTTGGAAGCTTGGCAGGCCCTTTCCATGAAAGTGATTCTCGCCAGTCTCTGCTTAGGGCTACATCAACAGCAAACAAACCATAGAGATAGAACTTGAAACTGCTTTATTGTGTCAAGTTTCAAAGAGCTAGCACAAACCGTGTTTGATTTAGAGTTCCAAATACATGTATCCCTATAGGAGAAAACAGAGTGAAACCTCAAAATGAAACCGGTTACTGCCAACAAACGGTTTAACCTAGAAGAACGAAATTTGGCGAGCCAAGTGGGATTGGTGTACTGATCATTACCCTGAAAGTTTCATCAAGATTGGGTGAAAAAGTGTTTGCTGAGATTTCAGGCAATTCGTAGTTTTTTGGTAGCTTGGCAGGCCCTTTCCATGAAAGTTATTCTCGCCAGTCTCTTCTTAGGGCTACATCAACAGCAAACAAACCATAGAGATAGAACTTGAAACTGCTTTATTGTGTCAAGTTTCAAAGAGCTAGCACAAACCGTGTTTGATTTAGAGTTCCAAATACATGTATCCCTATAGGAGAAAACAGAGTGAAACCTCAAAATGAAACCGGTTACTGCCAACGAACGGTTTAACCTAGAAGAACGAAATTTGGCGAGCCACGTGGGATGGTGTACTGATCATTACCTGAAAGTTTCATCAAGATTGGGTGAAAAAGTGTGTGCTGAGATTTCAGGCAACTCGTAGTTTTTTGGAAGCTTGGCAGGCCCTTTCCATGAAAGTGATTCTCGCCAGTCTCTGCTTAGGCCTACATCAACAGCAAAGAAACCATAGAGATAGAACTTGAAACTGCTTTATTGTGTCAAGTTTCAAAGAGCTAGCACAAACCGTGTTTGATTTAGACTTCCAAATACATGTATCCCTATAGGAGAAAACAGAGTGAAACCTCAAAATGAAACCGGTTACTGCCAACGAACGGTTTAACCTAGAAGAACAAAATTTGGCGAGCCAAGTGGGATTGGTTTACTGATCATTACTTGAAAGTTTCATTAAGATTGGGTGAAAAAGTGTTTGCTGAGATTTCAGGCAATTCGTAGTTTTTTGGAAGCTTGGCAGGCCCTTTCCATGAAAGTGATTCTCGCCAGTCTCTGCTTAGGGCTACATCAACAGCAAACAAACCATAGAGATAGAACTTGAAACTGCTTTATTCTGTCAAGTTTCAAAGAGCTAGCACAAACCGTGTTTGATTTAGAGTTCCAAATACATGTATCCTATAGGAGAAAACAGAGTGAAACCTCCAAATGAAACCGGTTACTGCCAACGAACGGTTTAACCTAGAAGAACGAAATTTGGCGAGCCAAGTGGGATTGGTGTACTGATCATTACCTGAAAGTTTCATCAAGATTGGGTGAAAAAGTGTGTGCTGAGATTTCAGGCAACTCGTAGTTTTTGGAAGCTTGGCAGGCCCTTTCCATGAAAGTGATTCTCGCCAGTCTCTGCTTTGGCTACATCAACAGCAAACAAACCATAGAGATAGAACTTGAAACTGCTTTATTGTGTCAAGTTTCAAAGAGCTAGCACAAACCGTGTTTGATTTAGAGTTCCAAATACATGTATCCCTATAGGAGAAAACAGAGTGAAACCTCAAAATGAAACCGGTTACTGCCAACAAACGGTTTAACCTAGAAGAACGAAATTTGGCGAGCCAAGTGGGATTGGTGTCCTGATCATTACCTGAAAGTTTCATCAAGATTGGGTGAAAAAGTGTTTGCTGAGATTTCAGGCAATTCGTAGTTTTTTGGTAGCTTGGCAGGCCCTTTCCATGAAAGTGATTCTCGCCAGTCTCTTCTTAGGGCTACATCAACAGCAAACAAACCATAGAGATAGAACTTGAAACTGCTTTATTGTGTCAAGTTTCAAAGAGCTAGCACAAACCGTGTTTGATTTAGAGTTCCAAATACATGTATCCCTATAGGAGAAAACAGAGTGAAACCTCAAAATGAAACCGGTTACTGCCAACGAAGGGTTTAACCTAGAAGAACGAAATTTGGCGAGCCAAGTGGGATTGGTGTACTGATCATTACCTGAAAGTTTCATCAAGATTGGGTGAAAAAGTGTGTGCTGAGCTTTCAGGCAACTCGTAGTTTTTTGGAAGCTTGGCAGGCCCTTTCCATGAAAGTGATTCTCGCCAGTCTCTGCTTAGGGCTATATCAACAGCAAACAAACCATAGAGATAGAACTTGAAACTGCTTTATTGTGTCAAGTTTCCAAGAGCTAGCACAAACCGTGTTTGATTTAGACTTCCAAATACATGTATCCCTATAGGAGAAAACAGAGTGAAACCTCAAAATGAAACCGGTTACTGCCAACGAACGGTTTAACCTAGAAGAACGAAATTTGGCGAGCCAAGTGGGATTGGTGTACTGATCATTACCTGAAAGTTTCATCAAGGTTGGGTGAAAAAGTGTGTGCTGAGATTTGAGGCAACTCGTAGTTTTTTGGAAGCTTGGCAGGCCCTTTCCATGAAAGTGATTCTCGCCACTCTCTGCTTAGGGCTACATCAACAGAAAACAAACCATAGAGATAGAACTTGAAACTGCTTTATTGTGTCAAGTTTCAAAGAGCTAGCACAAACCGTGTTTGATTTAGAGTTCCAAATACATGTATCCCTATAGGAGAAAACAGAGTGAAACCTCAAAATGAAACCGGTTACTGCCAACGAACGGTTTAACCTAGAAGAACGAAATTTGGCGAGACAAGTGGGATTGGTGTACTGATCATTACCTGAAAGTTTCATCAAGATTGGGTGAAAAAGTGTGTGGTGAGATTTCAGGCAACTCGTAGTTTTTTGGAAGCTTGGCAGGCCCTTTCCATGAAAGTGATTCTCGCCAGTCTCTGCTTAGGGCTACATCAACAGCAAACAAACCATAGAGATAGATCTTGAAACTGCTTTATTGTGTCAAGTTTCAAAGAGCTAGCACAAACCGTGTTTGATTTAGAGTTCCAAATACATGTATCCCTATAGGAGAAAACAGAGTGAAATCTCAAAATGAAACCAGTTACTGCCAACGAACGGTTTAACCTAGAAGAACGAAATTTGGCGAGCCAAGTGGGATTGCTGTACTGATCATTACCTGAAAGTTTCATCAAGATTGGGTGAAAAAGTGTGTCCTGAGATTTCAGGCAACTCGTAGTTTTTTGGAAGCGTGGCAGGCCCTTTCCATGAACGTGATTCTCGCCAGTCTATGCTTAGGGCTACATCAACAGCAAACAAACCATAGAGATAGAACTTGAAACTGCTTTATTGTGTCAAGTTTCAAAGAGCTAGCACAAACCGTGTTTGATTTAGAGTTCCAAATACATGTATCCCTATAGGAGAAAACAGAGTGAAACCTCAAAATGAAACCGGTTACTGCCAACGAACGGTTTAACCTAGAAGAACGAAATTTGGCGAGCCAAGTGGGATTGGTGTACTGATCATTACCTGAAAGTTTCATCAAGATTGGGTGAAAAAGTGTGTGCTGAGATTTCAGGCAACTCGTAGTTTTTTGGAAGCTTGGCAGGCCCTTTTCATGAAGTGATTCTCGCCAGTCTCTGCTTAGGGCTACATCAACACCAAACAAACCATAGAGATAGAACTTGAAACTGCTTTATTGTGTCAAGTTTCAAAGAGCTAGCACAAACCGTGTTTGATTTAGAGCTCCAAATACATGTATCCCTATAGGAGAAAACAGAGTGAAACCTCAAAATGAAATCGGTTACTGCCAACGAACGGTTTAACCTAGAAGAACGAAATTTGGCGAGCCAAGTGTGATTGGTGTACTGATCATTACCTGAAAGGTTCATCAAGATTGGGTGAAAAAGTGTTTGCTGAGATTTCAGGCAACTCGTAGTTTTTTGGAAGCTTGGCAGGCACTTTCCATGAAAGTGATTCTCACCAGTCTCTGCTTAGGGCTACATCAACAGCAAACAAACCATAGAGATAGAACTTGAAACTGCTTTATTGTGTCAAGTTTCAAAGAGCTAGCACAAACCGTGTTTGATTTAGAGTTCCAAATACATGTATCCCTATAGGAGAAAATAGAGTGAAACCTCAAAATGAAACCGGTTACTGCCAACGAACGGTTTAACCTAGAAGAACGAAATTTGGCGAGCCAAGTGGGATTGGTGTACTGATCATTACCTGAAAGTTTCATCAAGATTGGGTGAAAAAGTGTGTGCTGAGATTTCAGGCAACTCGTAGTTTTTTGGAAGCTTGGCAGGCCCTTTCCATGAAAGTGATTCTCGCCAGTCTCTGCTTAGGCCTACATCAACAGCAAAGAAACCATAGAGATAGAACTTGAAACTGCTTTATTGTGTCAAGTTTCAAAGAGCTAGCACAAACCGTGTTTGATTTAGACTTCCAAATACATGTATCCCTATAGGAGAAAACAGAGTGAAACCTCAAAATGAAACCGGTTACTGCCAACGAACGGTTTAACCTAGAAGAACGAAATTTGGCGAGCCAAGTGGGATTGGTTTACTGATCATTACCTGAAAGTTTCATCAAGATTGGGTGAAAAAGTGTTTGCTGAGATTTCAGGCAATTCGTAGTTTTTTGGAAGCTTGGCAGGCCCTTTCCATGAAAGTGATTCTCGCCAGTCTCTGCTTAGGGCTACATCAACAGCAAACAAACCATAGAGATAGAACTTGAAACTGCTTTATTGTGTCAAGTTTCAAAGAGCTAGCACAAACCGTGTTTGATTTAGAGTTCCAAATACATGTATCCCTATAGGAGAAAACAGAGTGAAACCTCCAAATGAAACCGGTTACTGCCAACGAACGGTTTAACCTAGAAGAACGAAATTTGGCGAGCCAAGTGGGATTGGTGTACTGATCATTACCTGAAAGTTTCATCAAGATTGGGTGAAAAAGTGTGTGCTGAGATTTCAGGCAACTCGTAGTTTTTGGAAGCTTGGCAGGCCCTTTCCATGAACGTGATTCTCACCAGTCTCTGCTTAGGGCTACATCAACAGCAAACAAACCATAGAGATAGAACTTGAAACTGCTTTATTGTGTCAAGTTTCAAAGAGCTAGCACAAACCGTGTTTGATTTAGAGTTCCAAATACATGTATCCCTATAGGAGAAAATAGAGTGAAACCTCAAAATGAAACCGGTTACTGCCAACGAACGGTTTAACCTAGAAGAACGAAATTTGGCGAGCCAAGTGGGATTGGTGTACTGATCATTACCTGAAAGTTTCATCAAGATTGGGTGAAAAAGTGTGTGCTGAGATTTCAGGCAACTCGTAGTTTTTTGGAAGCTTGGCAGGCCCTTTCCATGAAAGTGATTCTCGCCAGTCTCTGCTTAGGCCTACATCAACAGCAAAGAAACCATAGAGATAGAACTTGAAACTGCTTTATTGTGTCAAGTTTCAAAGAGCTAGCACAAACCGTGTTTGATTTAGACTTCCAAATACATGTATCCCTATAGGAGAAAACAGAGTGAAACCTCAAAATGAAACCGGTTACTGCCAACGAACGGTTTAACCTAGAAGAACGAAATTTGGCGAGCCAAGTGGGATTGGTTTACTGATCATTACCTGAAAGTTTCATCAAGATTGGGTGAAAAAGTGTTTGCTGAGATTTCAGGCAATTCGTAGTTTTTTGGAAGCTTGGCAGGCCCTTTCCATGAAAGTGATTCTCGCCAGTCTCTGCTTAGGGCTACATCAACAGCAAACAAACCATAGAGATAGAACTTGAAACTGCTTTATTGTGTCAAGTTTCAAAGAGCTAGCACAAACCGTGTTTGATTTAGAGTTCCAAATACATGTATCCCTATAGGAGAAAACAGAGTGAAACCTCCAAATGAAACCGGTTACTGCCAACGAACGGTTTAACCTAGAAGAACGAAATTTGGCGAGCCAAGTGGGATTGGTGTACTGATCATTACCTGAAAGTTTCATCAAGATTGGGTGAAAAAAGTGTGTGCTGAGATTTCAGGCAACTCGTAGTTTTTGGAAGCTTGGCAGGCCCTTTCCATGAAAGTGATTCTCGCCAGTCTCTGCTTAGGGCTACATCAACAGCAAACAAACCATAGAGATAGAACTTGAAACTGCTTTATTGTGTCAAGTTTCCAAGAGCTAGCACAAACCGTGTTTGATTTAGAGTTCCAAATACATGTATCCCTATAGGAGAAAACAGAGTGAAACCTCAAAATGAAACCGGTTACTGCCAATGAACGGTTTAACCTAGAAGAACGAAATTTGGCGAGCCAAGTGGGATTGGTGTACTGATCATTACCTGAAAGTTTCATCAAGATTGGGTGAAAAAGTGTGTGCTGAGATTTCAGGCAACTCGTAGTTTTTTGGAAGCTTGGCAGGCCCTTTCCATGAAAGTGATTCTCGCCAGTCTCTGCTTAGGGCTACATCAACAGCAAACAAACCATAGAGATAGAACTTGAAACTGCTTTATTGTGTCAAGTTTCAAAGAGCTAGCACAAACCGTGTTTGATTTAGAGTTCCAAATACATGTATCCCTATAGGAGAAAATAGAGTGAAACCTCAAAATGAAACCGGTTACTGCCAACGAACGGTTTAACCTAGAAGAACGAAATTTGGCGAGGCAAGTGGGATTGGTGTACTGATCATTACCTGAAAGTTTCATCAAGATTGGGTGAAAAAGTGTGTGCTGAGATTTCAGGCAACTCGTAGTTTTTGGAAGCTTGGCAGGCCCTTTCCATGAAAGTGATTCTCGCCAGTCTCTGCTTTGGGCTACATCAACAGCAAACAAACCATAGAGATAGAACTTGAAACTGCTTTATTGTGTCAAGTTTCAAAGAGCTAGCAGAAACCGTGTTTGATTTAGAGTTCCAAATACATGTATCCCTATAGGAGAAAACAGAGTGAAACCTCAAAATGAAACCGGTTACTGCCAACAAACGGTTTAACCTAGAAGAACGAAATTTGGCGAGCCAAGTGGGATTGGTGTACTGATCATTACCTGAAAGTTTCATCAAGATTGGGTGAAAAAGTGTTTGCTGAGATTTCAGGCAATTCGTAGTTTTTTGGTAGCTTGGCAGGCCCTTTCCATGAAAGTTATTCTCGCCAGTCTCTTCTTAGGGCTACATCAACAGCAAACAAACCATAGAGATAGAACTTGAAACTGCTTTATTGTGTCAAGTTTCAAAGAGCTAGCACAAACCGTGTTTGATTTAGAGTTCCAAATACATGTATCCCTATAGGAGAAAACAGAGTGAAATCTCAAAATGAAACCGGTTACTGCCAACGAACGGTTTAACCTAGAAGAACGAAATTTGGCGAGCCACGTGGGATGGTGTACTGATCATTACCTGAAAGTTTCATCAAGATTGGGTGAAAAAGTGTGTGCTGAGATTTCAGGCAACTCGTAGTTTTTGGAAGCTTGGCAGGCCCTTTCCATGAAAGTGATTCTCGCCAGTCTCTGCTTAGGCCTACATCAACAGCAAAGAAACCATAGAGATAGAACTTGAAACTGCTTTATTGTGTCAAGTTTCAAAGAGCTAGCACAAACCGTGTTTGATTTAGACTTCCAAATACATGTATCCCTATAGGAGAAAACAGAGTGAAACCTCAAAATGAAACCGGTTACTGCCAACGAACGGTTTAACCTAGAAGAACGAAATTTGGCGAGCCAAGTGGGATTGGTTTACTGATCATTACCTGAAAGTTTCATCAAGATTGGGTGAAAAAGTGTTTGCTGAGATTTCAGGCAATTTGTAGTTTTTTGGAAGCTTGGCAGGCCCTTTCCATGAAAGTGATTCTCGCCAGTCTCTGCTTAGGGCTACATGAACAGCAAACAAACCATAGAGATAGAACTTGAAACTGCTTTATTGTGTCAAGTTTCAAAGAGCTAGCACAAACCGTGTTTGATTTAGAGTTCCAAATACATGTATCCCTATAGGAGAAAACAGAGTGAAACCTCCAAATGAAACCGGTTACTGCCAACGAACGGTTTAACCTAGAAGAACGAAATTTGGTGAGCCAAGTGGGATTGGTGTACTGATCATTACCTGAAAGTTTCATCAAGATTGGGTGAAAAAGTGTGTGCTGAGATTTCAGGCAACTCGTAGTTTTTGGAAGCTTGGCAGGCCCTTTCCATGAAAGTGATTCTCGCCAGTCTCTGCTTAGGGCTACATCAACAGCAAACAAACCATAGAGATAGAACTTGAAACTGCTTTAATTGTGTCAAGTTTCCAAGAGCTAGCACAAACCGTGTTTGATTTAGAGTTCCAAATACATGTATCCCTATAGGAGAAAACAGAGTGAAACCTCAAAATGAAACCGGTTACTGCCAATGAACGGTTTAACCTAGAAGAACGAAATTTGGCGAGCCAAGTGGGATTGGTGTACTGATCATTACCTGAAAGTTTCATCAAGATTGGGTGAAAAAGTGTGTGCTGAGATTTCAGGCAACTCGTAGTTTTTTGGAAGCTTGGCAGGCCCTTTCCATGAAAGTGATTCTCGCCAGTCTCTGCTTAGGGCTACATCAACAGCAAACAAACCATAGAGATAGAACTTGAAACTGCTTTATTGTGTCAAGTTTCAAAGAGCTAGCACAAACCGTGTTTGATTTAGAGTTCCAAATACATGTATCCCTATAGGAGAAAATAGAGTGAAACCTCAAAATGAAACCGGTTACTGCCAACGAACGGTTTAACCTAGAAGAACGAAATTTGGCGAGCCAAGTGGGATTGGTGTACTGATCATTACCTGAAAGTTTCATCAAGATTGGGTGAAAAAGTGTGTGCTGAGATTTCAGGCAACTCGTAGTTTTTGGAAGCTTGGCAGGCCCTTTCCATGAAAGTGATTCTCGCCAGTCTCTGCTTTGGCTACATCAACAGCAAACAAACCATAGAGATAGAACTTGAAACTGCTTTATTGTGTCAAGTTTCAAAGAGTTAGCACAAACCGTGTTTGATTTAGAGTTCCAAATACATGTATCCCTATAGGAGAAAACAGAGTGAAACCTCAAAATGAAACCGGTTACTGCCAACAAACGGTTTAACCTAGAAGAACGAAATTTGGCGAGCCAAGTGGGATTGGTGTCCTGATCATTACCTGAAAGTTTCATCAAGATTGGGTGAAAAAGTGTTTGCTGAGATTTCAGGCAATTCGTAGTTTTTTGGTAGCTTGGCAGGCCCTTTCCATGAAAGTGATTCTCGCCAGTCTCTTCTTAGGGCTACATCAACAGCAAACAAACCATAGAGATAGAACTTGAAACTGCTTTATTGTGTCAAGTTTCAAAGAGCTAGCACAAACCGTGTTTGATTTAGAGTTCCAAATACATGTATCCCTATAGGAGAAAACAGAGTGAAACCTCAAAATGAAACCGGTTACTGCCAACGAAGGGTTTAACCTAGAAGAACGAAATTTGGCGAGCCAAGTGGGATTGGTGTACTGATCATTACCTGAAAGTTTCATCAAGATTGGGTGAAAAAGTGTGTGCTGAGCTTTCAGGCAACTCGTAATTTTTTGGAAGCTTGGCAGGCCCTTTCCATGAAAGTGATTCTCGCCAGTCTCTGCTTAGGGCTATATCAACAGCAAACAAACCATAGAGATAGAACTTGAAACTGCTTTATTGTGTCAAGTTTCCAAGAGCTAGCACAAACCGTGTTTGATTTAGAGTTCTAAATACATGTATCCCTATAGGAGAAAACAGAGTGAAACCTCAAAATGAAACCGGTTACTGCCAACGAACGGTTTAACCTAGAAGAACGAAATTTGGCGAGCCAAGTGGGATTGGTGTACTGATCATTACCTGAAAGTTTCATCAAGATTGGGTGAAAAAGTGTGTGCTGAGATTTCAGGCAACTCGTAGTTTTTTGGAAGCTTGGCAGGCCCTTTCCATGAAAGTGATTCTCGCCAGTCTCTGCTTAGGGCTACATCAACAGCAAACAAACCATAGAGATAGAACTTGAAACTGCTTTATTGTGTCAAGTTTCAAAGAGCTAGCACAAACCGTGTTTGATTTAGAGTTCCAAATACATGTATCCCTATAGGAGAAAACAGAGTGAAACCTCAAAATGAAACCGGTTACTGCCAACGAACGGTTTAACCTAGAAGAACGAAATTTGGCGAGACAAGTGGGATTGGTGTACTGATCATTACCTGAAAGTTTCATCAAGATTGGGTGAAAAAGTGTGTGGTGAGATTTCAGGCAACTCGTAGTTTTTTGGAAGCTTGGCAGGCCCTTTCCATGAAAGTGATTCTCGCCAGTCTCTGCTTAGGGCTACATCAACAGCAAACAAACCATAGAGATAGAACTTGAAACTGCTTTATTGTGTCAAGTTTCAAAGAGCTAGCACAAACCGTGTTTGATTTAGAGTTCCAAATACATGTATCCCTATAGGAGAAAACAGAGTGAAATCTCAAAATGAAACCAGTTACTGCCAACGAACGGTTTAACCTAGAAGAACGAAATTTGGCGAGCCAAGTGGGATTGGTGTACTGATCATTACCTGAAAGTTTCATCAAGATTGGGTGAAAAAGTGTGTCCTGAGATTTCAGGCAACTCGTAGTTTTTTGGAAGCGTGGCAGGCCCTTTCCATGAACGTGATTCTCGCCAGTCTATGCTTAGGGCTACATCAACAGCAAACAAACCATAGAGATAGAACTTGAAACTGCTTTATTGTGTCAAGTTTCAAAGAGCTAGCACAAACCGTGTTTGATTTAGAGTTCCAAATACATGTATCCCTATAGGAGAAAACAGAGTGAAACCTCAAAATGAAACCAGTTACTGCCAACGAACGGTTTAACCTAGAAGAACGAAATTTGGCGAGCCAAGTGGATTGGTGTACTGATCATTACCTGAAAGTTTCATCAAGATTGGGTGAAAAAGTGTGTGCTGAGATTTCAGGCAACTCGTAGTTTTTTGGAAGCTTGGCAGGCCCTTTTCATGAAGTGATTCTCGCCAGTCTCTGCTTAGGGCTACATCAACAGCAAACAAACCATAGAGATAGAACTTGAAACTGCTTTATTGTGTCAAGTTTCAAAGAGCTAGCACAAACCGTGTTTGATTTAGAGTTCCAAATACATGTATCTCTATAGGAGAAAAAAGAGTGAAACCTCAAAATGAAACCGGTTACTGCCAATGAACGGTTTAACCTAGAAGAACGAAATTTGGCGAGCCAAGTGGGATTGGTGTACTGATCATTACCTGAAAGTTTCATCAAGATTGGGTGAAAAAGTGTGTGCTGAGATTTCAGGCAACTCGTAGTTTTTTGGAAGCTTGGCAGGCCCTTTCCATGAAAGTGATTCTCGCCAGTCTCTGCTTAGGGCTACATCAACAGCAAACAAACCATAGAGATAGAACTTAAAACTGCTTTATTGTGTCAAGTTTCAAAGAGCTAGCACAAACCGTGTTTGATTTAGAGTTCCAAATACATGTATCCCTATAGGAGAAAACAGAGTGAAACCTCAAAATGAAACCGGTTATTGCCAACGAACGGTTTAACCTAGAAGAAAGAAACTTGGCGAGCCAAGTGGGATTGGTGTACTGATCATTACCTGAAAGTTTCATCAAGATTGGGTGAAAAAGTGTGTGCTGAGATTTCAGGAAACTCGTAGTTTTTTGGAAGCTTGGCAGGCCCTTTCTATGAAAGTGATTCTCGCCAGTCTCTGCTTAGGGCTACATCAACAGCAAACAAACCATAGAGATAGAACTTGAAACTGCTTTATTGTGTCAAGTTTCAAAGAGCTAGCACAAACCGTGTTTGATTTAGAGTTCCAAATACATGTATCCCTATAGGAGAAAACAGAGTGAAACCTCAAAATGAAATCGGTTACTGCCAACGAACGGTTTAACTTAGAAGAACGAAATTGGGCGAGCCAAGTGGGATTGGTGTACTGATCATTACCTGAAAGTTTCATCAAGATTGGGGGAAAAAGTGTGTGCTGAGATTTCAGGCAACTCATAGTTTTTTGGAAGCTTGGCAGGCCTTTTCCATGAAAGTGATTCTCGCCAGTCTCTGCTTAGGGCTACATCAACAGCAAACAAACCATAGAGATAGAACTTGAAACTGCTTTATTGTGTCAAGTTTCAAAGAGCTAGCACAAACCGTGTTTGTTTTAGAGTTCCAAATACATGTATCCCTATAGGAGAAAATAGAGTGAAACCTCAAAATGAAACCGGTTACTGCCAACGAACGGTTTAACCTAGAAGAACGAAATTTGGCGAGCCAAGTGGGATTGGTGTACTGATCATTACCTGAAAGTTTCATCAAGATTGGGTGAAAAAGTGTGTGCTGAGATTTCAGGCAACTCGTAGTTTTTGGAAGCTTGGCAGGCCCTTTCCATGAAAGTGATTCTCGCCAGTCTCTGCTTAGGGCTACATCAATAGCAAACAAACCATAGAGATAGAACTTGAAAATGCTTTATTGTGTCAAGTTTCAAAGAGCTAGCACAAACCGTGTTTGATTTAGAGTTCCAAATACATGTATCCCTATAGGAGAAAACAGAGTGAAACCTCAAAATGAAACCGGTTACTGCCAACAAACGGTTTAACCTAGAAGAACGAAATTTGGCGAGCCAAGTGGGATTGGTGTACTGATCATTACCTGAAAGTTTCATCAAGATTGGGTGAAAAAGTGTTTGCTGAGATTTCAGGCAATTCGTAGTTTTTTGGTAGCTTGGCAGGCCCTTTCCATGAAAGTGATTCTCGCCAGTCTCTTCTTAGGGCTACATCAACAGCAAACAAACCATAGAGATAGAACTTGAAACTGCTTTATTGTGTCAAGTTTCAAAGAGCTAGCACAAACCGTGTTTGATTTAGAGTTCCAAATACATGTATCCCTATAGGAGAAAACAGAGTGAAATCTCAAAATGAAACCGGTTACTGCCAACGAACGGTTTAACCTAGAAGAACGAAATTTGGCGAGCCACGTGGGATGGTGTACTGATCATTACCTGAAAGTTTCATCAAGATTGGGTGAAAAAGTGTGTGCTGAGATTTCAGGCAACTCGTAGTTTTTTGGAAGCTTGGCAGGCCCTTTCTATGAAAGTGATTCTCGCCAGTCTCTGCTTAGGGCTACATCAACAGCAAACAAACCATAGAGATAGAACTTGAAACTGCTTTATTGTGTCAAGTTTCAAAGAGCTAGCACAAACCGTGTTTGATTTAGAGTTCCAAATACATGTATCCCTATAGGAGAAAACAGAGTGAAATCTCAAAATGAAACCGGTTACTGCCAACGAACGGTTTAACCTAGAAGAACGAAATTTGGCGAGCCACGTGGGTTTGGTGTACTGATCATTACCTGAAAGTTTCATCAAGATTGGGTGAAAAAGTGTGTGCTGAAATTTCAGGCAACTCATAGTTTTTTGGAAGCTTGGCAGGCCCTTTCCATGAAAGTGATTCTCGCCAGTCTCTGCTTAGGGCTACATCAACAGCAAAGAAACCATAGAGATAGAACTTGAAACTGCTTTATTGTGTCAAGTTTCAAAGAGCTAGCACAAACCGTGTTTGATTTAGACTTCCAAATACATGTATCCCTATAGGAGAAAACAGAGTGAAACCTCAAAATGAAACCGGTTACTGCCAACGAACGGTTTAACTTAGAAGAACGAAATTGGGCGAGCCAAGTGGGATTGGTGTACTGATCATTACCTGAAAGTTTCATCAAGATTGGGTGAAAAAGTGTGTGCTGAGATTTCAGGCAACTCATAGTTTTTTGGAAGCTTGGCAGGCCTTTTCCATGAAAGTGATTCTCGCCAGTCTCTGCTTAGGGCTACATCAACAGCAAACAAACCATAGAGATAGAACTTGAAACTGCTTTATTGTGTCAAGTTTCAAAGAGCTAGCACAAACCGTGTTTGTTTTAGAGTTCCAAATACATGTATCCCTATAGGAGAAAATAGAGTGAAACCTCAAAATGAAACCGGTTACTGCCAACGAACGGTTTAACCTAGAAGAACGAAATTTGGCGAGCCAAGTGGGATTGGTGTACTGATCATTACCTGAAAGTTTCATCAAGATTGGGTGAAAAAGTGTGTGCTGAGATTTCAGGCAACTCGTAGTTTTTGGAAGCTTGGCAGGCCCTTTCCATGAAAGTGATTCTCGCCAGTCTCTGCTTAGGGCTACATCAATAGCAAACAAACCATAGAGATAGAACTTGAAACTGCTTTATTGTGTCAAGTTTCAAAGAGCTAGCACAAACCGTGTTTGATTTAGAGTTCCAAATACATGTATCCCTATAGGAGAAAACAGAGTGAAACCTCAAAATGAAACCGGTTACTGCCAACAAACGGTTTAACCTAGAAGAACGAAATTTGGCGAGCCAAGTGGGATTGGTGTACTGATCATTACCTGAAAGTTTCATCAAGATTGGGTGAAAAAGTGTTTGCTGAGATTTCAGGCAATTCGTAGTTTTTTGGTAGCTTGGCAGGCCCTTTCCATGAAAGTGATTCTCGCCAGTCTCTTCTTAGGGCTACATCAACAGCAAACAAACCATAGAGATAGAACTTGAAACTGCTTTATTGTGTCAAGTTTCAAAGAGCTAGCACAAACCGTGTTTGATTTAGAGTTCCAAATACATGTATCCCTATAGGAGAAAACAGAGTGAAATCTCAAAATGAAACCGGTTACTGCCAACGAACGGTTTAACCTAGAAGAACGAAATTTGGCGAGCCACGTGGGATGGTGTACTGATCATTACCTGAAAGTTTCATCAAGATTGGGTGAAAAAGTGTGTGCTGAGATTTCAGGCAACTCGTAGTTTTTTGGAAGCTTGGCAGGCCCTTTCTATGAAAGTGATTCTCGCCAGTCTCTGCTTAGGGCTACATCAACAGCAAACAAACCATAGAGATAGAACTTGAAACTGCTTTATTGTGTGAAGTTTCAAAGAGCTAGCACAAACCGTGTTTGATTTAGAGTTCCAAATACATGTATCCCTATAGGAGAAAACAGAGTGAAACCTCAAAATGAAATCGGTTACTGCCAACGAACGGTTTAACCTAGAAGAACGAAATTTGGCGAGCCAAGTGTGATTGGTGTACTGATCATTACCTGAAAGGTTCATCAAGATTGGGTGAAAAAGTGTTTGCTGAGATTTCAGGCAACTCGTAGTTTTTTGGAAGCTTGGCAGGCCCTTTCCATGAAAGTGATTCTCACCAGTCTCTGCTTAGGGCTACATCAACAGCAAAGAAACCATAGAGATAGAACTTGAAACTGCTTTATTGTGTCAAGTTTCAAAGAGCTAGCACAAACCGTGTTTGATTTAGACTTCCAAATACATGTATCCCTATAGGAGAAAACAGAGTGAAACCTCAAAATGAAACCGGTTGCTGCCAACGAACTGTTTAACCTAGAAGAATGAAATTTGGCGAGCCAAGTGGGAATGGTGTACTGATCATTACCTGAAAGTTTCATCAAGATTGGGTGAAAAAGTGTGTGCTGAGATTTCAGGCAACTCGTAGTTTTTTGGAAGCTTGGCAGGCCCTTTCCATGAAAGTGATTCTCGCCATTCTCTGCTTAGGACTACATCAACAGCAAAGAAACCATAGAGATAGAACTTGTAACTGCTTTATTGTGTCAAGTTTCAAAGAGCTAGCACAAACTGTGTTTGATTTAGACTTCCAAATACATGTATCCCTATAGGAGAAAACAGAGTGAAATCTCAAAATGAAACCGGTTACTGCCAACGAACGGTTTAACCTAGAGGAAAGAAATTTGGCGAGCCAAGTGGGATTGGTGTACTGATCATTACCTGAAAGTTTCATCAAGATTGGGTGAAAAAGTGTGTGCTGAGATTTCAGGCAACTCGTAGTTTTTTGGAAGCTTGGCAGGCCCTTTCCATGAAAGTGAATCTCGCCAGTCTCTGCTTAGGGCTACATCAACAGCAAACAAACCATAGAGATAGAACTTGAAACTGCTTTATTGTGTCAAGTTTCAAAGAGCTAGCACAAACCGTGTTTGATTTAGAGTTCCAAATACATGTATCCCTATAGGAGAAAACAGAGTGAAACCTCAAAATGAAACCGGTTACTGCCAACGAACGGTTTAACCTAGAAGAACGAAATTTGGCGAGCCAAGTGGGATTGGTGTACTGATCATTACCTGAAAGTTTCATCAAGATTGGGTGAAAAAGTGTGTGCTGAGATTTCAGGCAACTCGTAGTTTTTGGAAGCTTGGCAGGCCCTTTCCATGAAAGTGATTCTCGCCAGTCTCTGCTTAGGGCTACATCAACAGCAAACAAACCATAGAGATAGAACTTGAAACTGCTTTATTGTGTCAAGTTTCAAAGAGCTAGCACAAACCGTGTTTGATTTAGAGTTCCAAATACATGTATCCCTATAGGAGAAAACAGAGTGAAACCTCAAAATGAAACCGGTTACTGCCAACAAACGGTTTAACCTAGAAGAACGAAATTTGGCGAGCCAAGTGGGATTGGTGTACTGATCATTACCTGAAAGTTTCATCAAGATTGGGTGAAAAAGTGTTTGCTGAGATTTCAGGCAATTCGTAGTTTTTTGGTAGCTTGGCAGGCCCTTTCCATGAAAGTTATTCTCGCCAGTCTCTTCTTAGGGCTACATCAACAGCAAACAAACCATAGAGATAGAACTTGAAACTGCTTTATTGTGTCAAGTTTCAAAGAGCTAGCACAAACCGTGTTTGATTTAGAGTTCCAAATACATGTATCCCTATAGGAGAAAACAGAGTGAAATCTCAAAATGAAACCGGTTACTGCCAACGAACGGTTTAACCTAGAAGAACGAAATTTGGCGAGCCACGTGGGATGGTGTACTGATCATTACCTGAAAGTTTCATCAAGATTGGGTGAAAAAGTGTGTGCTGAGATTTCAGGCAACTCGTAGTTTTTTGGAAGCTTGGCAGGCCCTTTCCATGAAAGTGATTCTCGCCAGTCTCTGCTTAGGCCTACATCAACAGCAAAGAAACCATAGAGATAGAACTTGAAACTGCTTTATTGTGTCAAGTTTCAAAGAGCTAGCACAAACCGTGTTTGATTTAGACTTCCAAATACATGTATCCCTATAGGAGAAAACAGAGTGAAACCTCAAAATGAAACCGGTTACTGCCAACGAACGGTTTAACCTAGAAGAACGAAATTTGGCGAGCCAAGTGGGATTGGTTTACTGATCATTACCTGAAAGTTTCATCAAGATTGGGTGAAAAAGTGTTTGCTGAGATTTCAGGCAATTCGTAGTTTTTTGGAAGCTTGGCAGGCCCTTTCCATGAAAGTGATTCTCGCCAGTCTCTGCTTAGGGCTACATCAACAGCAAACAAACCATAGAGATAGAACTTGAAACTGCTTTATTGTGTCAAGTTTCAAAGAGCTAGCACAAACCGTGTTTGATTTAGAGTTCCAAATACATGTATCCCTATAGGAGAAAACAGAGTGAAACCTCCAAATGAAACCGGTTACTGCCAACGAACGGTTTAACCTAGAAGAACGAAATTTGGCGAGCCAAGTGGGATTGGTGTACTGATCATTACCTGAAAGTTTCATCAAGATTGGGTGAAAAAGTGTGTGCTGAGATTTCAGGCAACTCGTAGTTTTTGGAAGCTTGGCAGGCCCTTTCCATGAAAGTGATTCTCGCCAGTCTCTGCTTAGGGCTACATCAACAGCAAACAAACCATAGAGATAGAACTTGAAACTGCTTTATTGTGTCAAGTTTCAAAGAGCTAGCACAAACCGTGTTTGATTTAGAGTTCCAAATACATGTATCCCTATAGGAGAAAACAGAGTGAAACCTCAAAATGAAACCGGTTACTGCCAACGAATGGTTTAACCTAGAAGAACGAAATTTGGCGAGCCAAGTGGGATTGGTGTACTGATCATTACCTGAAAGTTTCATCAAGATTGGGTGAAAAAGTGTGTGCTGAGATTTCAGGCAACTCGTAGTTTTTTGGAAGCTTGGCAGGCCCTTTCCATGAAAGTGATTCTCGCCAGTCTCTGCTTAGGGCTACATCAACAGCAAACAAACCATAGAGATAGAACTTGAAACTGCTTTATTGTGTCAAGTTTCCAAGAGCTAGCACAAACCGTGTTTGATTTAGAGTTCCAAATACATGTATCCCTATAGGAGAAAACAGAGTGAAACCTCAAAATGAAACCGGTTACTGCCAACGAACGGTTTAACCTAGAAGAACGAAATTTGGCGAGCCAAGTGGGATTGGTGTACTGATCATTACCTGAAAGTTTCATCAAGATTGGGTGAAAAAGTGTGTGCTGAGATTTCAGGCAACTCGTAGTTTTTTGGAAGCTTGGCAGGCCCTTTCTATGAAAGTGATTCTCGCCAGTCTCTGCTTAGGGCTACATCAACAGCAAACAAACCATAGAGATAGAACTTGAAACTGCTTTATTGTGTCAAGTTTCAAAGAGCTAGCACAAACCGTGTTTGATTTAGAGTTCCAAATACATGTATCCCTATAGGAGAAAACAGAGTGAAATCTCAAAATGAAACCGGTTACTGCCAACGAACGGTTTAACCTAGAAGAACGAAATTTGGCGAGCCACGTGGGTTTGGTGTACTGATCATTACCTGAAGGTTTCATCAAGATTGGGTGAAAAAGTGTGTGCTGAGATTTCAGGCAACTCGTAGTTTTTTGGAAGCTTGGCAGGCCCTTTCCATGAAAGTGATTCTCGCCAGTCTCTGCTTAGGGCTACATCAACAGCTAAGAAACCATAGAGATAGAACTTGAAACTGCTTTATTGTGTCAAGTTTCAAAGAGCTAGCACAAACCGTGTTTGATTTAGACTTCCAAATACATGTATCCCTATAGGAGAAAACAGAGTGAAACCTCAAAATGAAACCGGTTACTGCCAACGAACGGTTTAACTTAGAAGAACGAAATTTGGCGAGCCAAGTGGGATTGGTGTACTGATCATTACCTGAAAGTTTCATCAAGATTGGGTGAAAAAGTGTTTGCTGAGATTTCAGGCAACTCGTAGTTTTTGGAAGCTTGGCAGGCCCTTTCCATGAAAGTGATTCTCGCCAGTCTCTGCTTAGGGCTACATCAACAGCAAACAAACCATAGAGATAGAACTTGAAACTGCTTTATTGTGTCAAGTTTCAAAGAGCTAGCACAAACCGTGTTTGATTTAGAGTTCCAAATACATGTATCCCTATAGGAGAAAACAGAGTGAAACCTCAAAATGAAACCGGTTACTGCCAACAAACGGTTTAACCTAGAAGAACGAAATTTGGCGAGCCAAGTGGGATTGGTGTACTGATCATTACCTGAAAGTTTCATCAAGATTGGGTGAAAAAGTGTTTGCTGACATTTCAGGCAATTCGTAGTTTTTTGGTAGCTTGGCAGGCCCTTTCCATGAAAGTTATTCTCGCCAGTCTCTTCTTAGGGCTACATCAACAGCAAACAAACCATAGAGATAGAACTTGAAACTGCTTTATTGTGTCAAGTTTCAAAGAGCTAGCACAAACCGTGTTTGATTTAGAGTTCCAAATACATGTATCCCTATAGGAGAAAACAGAGTGAAATCTCAAAATGAAACCGGTTACTGCCAACGAACGGTTTAACCTAGAAGAACGAAATTTGGCGAGCCACGTGGGATGGTGTACTGATCATTACCTGAAAGTTTCATCAAGATTGGGTGAAAAAGTGTGTGCTGAGATTTCAGGCAACTCGTAGTTTTTTGGAAGCTTGGCAGGCCCTTTCCATGAAAGTGATTCTCGCCAGTCTCTGCTTAGGCCTACATCAACAGCAAAGAAACCATAGAGATAGAACTTGAAACTGCTTTATTGTGTCAAGTTTCAAAGAGCTAGCACAAACCGTGTTTGATTTAGACTTCCAAATACATGTATCCCTATAGGAGAAAACAGAGTGAAACCTCAAAATGAAACCGGTTACTGCCAACGAACGGTTTAACCTAGAAGAACGAAATTTGGCGAGCCAAGTGGGATTGGTTTACTGATCATTACCTGAAAGTTTCATCAAGATTGGGTGAAAAAGTGTTTGCTGAGATTTCAGGCAATTCGTAGTTTTTTGGAAGCTTGGCAGGCCCTTTCCATGAAAGTGATTCTCGCCAGTCTTTGCTTAGGGCTACATCAACAGCAAACAAACCATAGAGATAGAACTTGAAACTGCTTTATTGTGTCAAGTTTCAAAGAGCTAGCACAAACCGTGTTTGATTTAGAGTTCCAAATACATGTATCCCTATAGGAGAAAACAGAGTGAAACCTCCAAATGAAACCGGTTACTGCCAACGAACGGTTTAACCTAGAAGAACGAAATTTGGCGAGCCAAGTGGGATTGGTGTACTGATCATTACCTGAAAGTTTCATCAAGATTGGGTGAAAAAGTGTGTGCTGAGATTTCAGGCAACTCGTAGTTTTTGGAAGCTTGGCAGGCCCTTTCCATGAAAGTGATTCTCGCCAGTCTCTGCTTAGGGCTACATCAACAGCAAACAAACCATAGAGATAGAACTTGAAACTGCTTTATTGTGTCAAGTTTCAAAGAGCTAGCACAAACCGTGTTTGATTTAGAGTTCCAAATACATGTATCCCTATAGGAGAAAACAGAGTGAAACCTCAAAATGAAACCGGTTACTGCCAACGAACGGTTTAACCTAGAAGAACGAAATTTGGCGAGCCAAGTGGGATTGGTGTACTGATCATTACCTGAAAGTTTCATCAAGATTGGGTGAAAAAGTGTGTGCTGAGATTTCAGGCAACTCGTAGTTTTTTGGAAGCTTGGCAGGCCCTTTCCATGAAAGTGATTCTCGCCAGTCTCTGCTTAGGGCTACATCAACAGCAAACAAACCATAGAGATAGAACTTGAAACTGCTTTATTGTGTCAAGTTTCCAAGAGCTAGCACAAACCGTGTTTGATTTAGAGTTCCAAATACATGTATCCCTATAGGAGAAAACAGAGTGAAACCTCAAAATGAAACCGGTTACTGCCAACGAACGGTTTAACCTAGAAGAACGAAATTTGGCGAGCCAAGTGGGATTGGTGTACTGATCATTACCTGAAAGTTTCATCAAGATTGGGTGAAAAAGTGTGTGCTGAGATTTCAGGCAACTCGTAGTTTTTTGGAAGCTTGGCAGGCCCTTTCCATGAAAGTGATTCTCGCCAGTCTCTGCTTAGGGCTACATCAACAGCAAACAAACCATAGAGATAGAACTTGAAACTGCTTTATTGTGTCAAGTTTCAAAGAGCTAGCACAAACCGTGTTTGATTTAGTTTGATTTAGAGTTCCATATAAATGTACCCTATAGGAGAAAACAGAGTGAAATCTCAAATGAAACCGGTTTACTGCCAACGAACGGTTTAACCTAGAAAGAACGAAATTTGGCGAGCCACGTGTGTTTGGTGTACTGATCATTACCTGAAGGTTTCATCAAGATTGGGTGAAAAAGGTGTGCTGAGATTTCAGGCAACTCGTAGTTTTTTGGAAGCTTGGCAGGCCCTTTCCATGAAAGTGATTCTCGCCAGTGTCTGCTTAGGGCTACATCATCAGCTAAGAAACCATAGAGATAGAACTTGAAACTGCTTTTTTGTGTCAAGTTTCAAAGAGCTAGCACAAACCGTGTTGATTTAGACTTCAAATACATGTATCCCTATAGGAGAAAACAGAGTGAAACCTCAAAATGAAACCGGTTACTGCCAACGAACGGTTTTAACAGAGAAGAACCGAAATTTGGCGAGCCAAGTGGGATTGGTGTACTGATCATTACCTGAAAGTTTCATCAAGATTGGGTGAAAAAGTGTTTGCTGAGATTTCAGGCAACTCGTAGTTTTTGGAAGCTTGGCAGGCCCTTCCATGAAAGTGATTCTCGCCAGTCTCTGCTTAGGGCTACATCAACAGCAAAACAAACCATAGAGATAGAACTTGAAACTGCTTTTTTGTGTCAAAGTTTCAAAGAGCTAGCACAAACCGTGTTTGATTTAGAGTTCCAAATACATGTATCCTATAGGAGAAAACAGAGTGAAACCTCAAATGAAACCGGTTTACTGCCAACAAACGGTTACCTAGAAGAACGAAATTTGGCGAGCCAAGTGGGATTGGTGTACTGATCATTAACCTGAAAGTTTCATCAAGATTGGGTGAAAAAGTGTTTGCTGAGATTTCAGGCAATTCGTAGTTTTTTGGTAGCTTGGCAGGCACTTTCCATGAAAGTGATTCTCGCCAGTCTCTTCTTAGGGCTACATCAACAGCAAACAAACCATAGAGATAGAACTTGAAACTGCTTTATTGTGTCAAGTTTCAAAGAGCTAGCACAAACCGTGTTTGATTTAGAGTTCCAAATTACATGTATCCCTATAGGAGAAAACAGAGTGAAATCTCAAAATGAAACCGGTTACTGCCAACGAACGGTTTAACCTAGAAGAACGAAATTTGGCGAGCCACGTGGGATGGTGTACTGATCATTACCTGAAAGTTTCATCAAGATTGGGTGAAAAAGTGTGTGCTGAGATTTCAGGCAACTCGTAGTTTTTGGAAGCTTGCAGGCCCTTTCCATGAAAGTGATTCTCGCCAGTCTCTGCTTAGGCTACATCAACAGCAAAGAAACCATAGAGATAGAACTTGAAACTTCTTTATTGTGTCAAGTTTCAAAGAGCTAGCACAAACCAGTGTTGATTTAGACTTCCAAATACATGTATCCCTATAGGAGAAAACAGAGTGAAACCTCAAAATGAAACCTGTTACTGCCAACGAACGGTTTAACCTAGAAGAACGAAATTTGGCGAGCCAAGTGGGATTGGTTACTGATCATTACCTGAAAGTTTCATCAAGATTGGGTGAAAAAGTGTTTGCTGAGATTTCAGGCAATTCGTAGTTTTTGGGAAGCTTGGCAGGCCTTTTCCATGAAAGTGATTCTCGCCAGTCTCTGCTTAGGCTACATCAACAGCAAACAAACATAGAGATAGGAACTTAAACTGCTTTATTGTGTCAAGTTTCAAAGAGCTAGCACAAACCGTGTTTGATTTAGAGTTCCAAATACATGTATCCCTATAGAGAAAACAGAGTGAAACCTCCAAATGAAACCGGTTACTGCCAACGAACGTTAACCTAGAAGAACGAAATTTGGCGAGAGAAGTGGGATTGGTGTACTGATCATTACCTGAAAGTTTCATCAAGATTGGGTGAAAAAGTGTGTGCTGAGATTTCAGCAACTCGTAGTTTTTGGAAGCTTGGCAGGCCCTTTCCATGAAAGTGATTCTCGCCAGTCTCTGCTTTGGGCTACATCAACAGCAAACAAACCATAGAGATAGAACTTGAAACTGCTTTATTGTGTCAGTTTCAAAGAGCAGCACAAACCGTGTTTGATTTAGAGTTCCAAATACATGTATCCCTATAGGAGAAAACAGAGTGAAACCTCAAAATGAAACCGGTTACTGCCAACAAACGGTTTTACCTAGAAGAACGAAATTTGGCGAGCCAAGTGGGATTGGTTTACTGATCATTACCTGAAAGTTTCATCAAGATTGGGTGAAAAAGTGTTGCTGAGATTCAGGCAATTCGTAGTTTTTTGGTAGCTTGGCAGGCCCTTTCCATGAAAGTGATTCTTGCCAGTCTCTTCTTAGGGCTACATCAACAGCAAACAAACCATAGAGATAGAACTTGAAACTGCTTTATTGTGTCAAGTTTCAAAGAGCTAGCACAAACCGTGTTTGATTTAGAGTTCCAAATACATGTATCCCTATAGGAGAAAACAGAGTGAAATCTCAAAATGAAACCGGTTACTGCCAACGAACGGTTTAACCTAGAAGAACGAAATTTGGCGAGCCACGTGGGATGGTGTACTGATCATTACCTGAAAGTTTCATCAAGATTGGGTGAAAAAGTGTGTGCTGAGGATTTCAGGCACACTCGTAGTTTTTTGGAAGCTTGGCAGGCCCTTTCCATGAAAGTGATTCTCGCCAGTCTCTGCTTAGGCCTACATCAACAGCAAAGAAACCATAGAGATAGAACTTGAAACTGCTTTATTGTGTCAAGTTTCAAAGAGCTAGCACAAACCGTGTTTGATTTAGACTTCCCAAATACATGTATCCCTATAGGAGAAAACAGAGTGAAACCTCAAAATGAAACCGGTTACTGCCAACGAACGGTTTAACCTAGAAGAACGATATTTGGCGAGCCAAGTTGGATTGGTTTTACTGATCATTACCTGAAAGTTTCATCAAGATTGGGTGAAAAAGTGTTTGCTGAGATTTCAGGGCAATTCGTAGTTTTTGGAAGCTTGGCAGGCCCTTTCCATGAAAGTGATTCTCGCCAGTCTCTGCTTAGGGCTACATCAACAGCAAACAAACCATAGAGATAGAACTTGAAACTGCTTTATTGTGTCAAGTTTCAAAGAGCTAGCACAAACCGTGTTTGATTTAGAGTTCCAAATACATGTATCCCTATAGGAGAAAACAGAGTGAAACCTCAAATGAAACCGGTTACTGCCAACGAACTGTTTAACCTAGAAGAAAGAAATTTGGTGAGCCAAGTGGGATTGGTGTACTGATCATTACCTGAAAGTTTCATCAAGATTGGGTGAAAAAGTGTGTGCTGAGATTTCAGGCAACTCGTAGTTTTTGGAAGCTTGGCAGGCCCTTTCCATGAAAGTGATTCTCGCCAGTCTCTGCTTTGGGCTACATCAACAGCAAACAAACCATAGAGATAGAACTTGAAACTGCTTTATTGTGTCAAGTTTCAAAGAGCTACCACAAACCGTGTTTGATTTAGACTTCCAAATACATGTATCCCTATAGGAGAAAACAGAGTGAAACCTCAAAATGAAACCGGTTACTGCCAACAAACGGTTTAACATAGAAGAACGAAATTTGCGAGCCAAGTGGGATTGGTGTACTGATCATTACCTGAAAGTTTCATCAAGATTGGGTGAAAAAGTGTTTGCTGAGATTTCAGGCAATTCGTAGTTTTTTGGAAGCTTGGCAGGCCCTTTCCATGAAAGTGATTCTCGCCAGTCTCTGCTTAGGGCTACATCAACAGCAAACAAACCATAGAGATAGAACTTGAAACTGCTTTATTGTGTCAAGTTTCAAAGAGCTAGCACAAACCGTGTTTGATTTAGAGTTCCAAATACATGTATCCCTATAGGAGAAAACAGAGTGAACCTCAAAATGAACCGGTTACTGCCAACAAACGGTTTAACCTAGAAGAACGAAATTTGGCGAGCCAAGTGGGATGGTGTACTGATCATTACCTGAAAGTTTCATCAAGATTGGGTGAAAAAGTGTGTGCTGAGATTTCAGGCACTCGTAGTTTTTTGGAAGCTTGGCAGGCCCTTTCCATGAAAGTGATTCTCGCCAGTCTCTGCTTAGGGCTACATCAACAGCAATACAAACCATAGAGATAGAACTTGAACTGCTTTATTGTGTCAAGTTTCAAAGAGCTAGCACAAACCGTGTTTGATTTAGAGTTCCAAATACATGTATCCCTATAGGAGAAAACAGAGTGAAACCTCAAAATGAAACCGGTTACTGCCAACGAACGGTTTAACCTAGAAGAACGAAATTTGGCGAGCCAAGTGGGATTGGTGTACTGATCATTACCTGAAAGTTTCATCAAGATTGGGTGAAAAAGTGTGTGCTGAGCTTTCAAGGCAATCGTAGTTTTTTGGAAGCTTGGCAGGCCCTTTCCATGAAAGTGATTCTCGCCAGTCTCTGCTTAGGGCTACATCAACAGCAAACAAACCATAGAGATAGAACTTGAAACTGCTTTATTGTGTCAAGTTTCCAAGAGCTAGCACAAACCGTGTTTGATTTAGAGTTCCAAATACATGTATCCCTATAGGAGAAAACAGAGTGAAACCTCAAAATGAAACCGGTTACTGCCAACGAACGGTTTAACCTAGAAGAACGAAATTTGGCGAGCCAAGTGGGATTGGTGTACTGATCATTACCTGAAAGTTTCATCAAGATTGGGTGAAAAAGTGTGTGCTGAGATTTCAGGCAACTCATAGTTTTTGGAAGCTTGGCAGGCCCTTTCCATGAAAGTGATTCTCGCCAGTCTCTGCTTAGGGCTACATCAACAGCAAACAAACCATAGAGATAGAACTTGAAACTGCTTTATTGTGTCAAGTTTCAAAGAGCTAGCACAAACCGTGTTTGATTTAGAGTTCCAAATACATGTATCCCTATAGGAGAAAATAGAGTGAAACCTCAAAATGAAACCGGTTACTGCCAACGAACGGTTTAACCTAGAAGAACGAAATTTGGCGAGCCAAGTGGGATTGGTGTACTGATCATTACCTGAAAGTTTCATCAAGATTGGGTGAAAAAGTGTGTGCTGAGATTTCAGGCAACTCGTAGTTTTTGGAAGCTTGGCAGGCCCTTTCCATGAAAGTGATTCTCGCCAGTCTCTGCTTAGGGCTACATCAACAGCAAACAAACCATAGAGATAGAACTTGAAACTGCTTTATTGTGTCAAGTTTCCAAGAGCTAGCACAAACCGTGTTTAATTTAGAGTTCCAAATACATGTATCCCTATAGGAGAAAACAGAGTGAAACCTCAAAATGAAACCGGTTACTGCCAACGAACGGTTTAACCTAGAAGAACGAAATTTGGCGAGCCAAGTGGGATTGGTGTACTGATCATTACCTGAAAGTTTCATCAAGATTGGGTGAAAAAGTGTGTGCTGAGATTTCAGGCAACTCGTAGTTTTTGGAAGCTTGGCAGGCCCTTTCCATGAAAGTGATTCTCGCCAGTCTCTGCTTAGGGCTACATCAACAGCAAACAAACCATAGAGATAGAACTTGAAACTGCTTTATTGTGTCAAGTTTCAAAGAGCTAGCACAAACCGTGTTTGATTTAGAGTTCCAAATACATGTATCCCTATAGGAGAAAACAGAGTGAAACCTCAAAATGAAACCGGTTACTGCCAACGAACGGTTTAACCTAGAAGAACGAAATTTGGCGAGCCAAGTGGGATTGGTGTACTGATCATTACCTGAAAGTTTCATCAAGATTGGGTGAAAAAGTGTGTGCTGAGATTTCAGGCAACTCGTAGTTTTTTGGAAGCTTGGCAGGCCCTTTCCATGAAAGTGATTCTCGTCAGTATCTGCTTAGGGCTACATCAACAGCTAAGAAACCATAGAGATAGAACTTGAAACTGCTTTATTGTGTCAAGTTTCAAAGAGCTAGCACAAACCGTGTTTGATTTAGACTTCCAAATACATGTATCCCTATAGGAGAAAACAGAGTGAAACCTCAAAATGAAACCGGTTACTGCCAACGAACGGTTTAACTTAGAAGAACGAAATTTGGCGAGCCAAGTGGGATTGGTGTACTGATCATTACCTGAAAGTTTCATCAAGATTGGGTGAAAAAGTGTGTGCTGAGATTTCAGGCAACTCATAGTTTTTTGGAAGCTTGGCAGGCCCTTTCCATGAAAGTGATTCTCGCCAGTCTCTGCTTAGGGCTACATCAACAGCAAACAAACCATAGAGATAGAACTTGAAACTGCTTTATTGAGTCAGTTTCCAAGAGCTAGCACAAACCGTGTTTGATTTAGAGTTCCAAATACATGTATCCCTATAGGAGAAAACAGAGTGAAACCTCAAAATGAAACCGGTTACTGCCAACGAACGGTTTAACCTAGAAGAACGAAATTTGGCGAGCCAAGTGGGATTGGTGTACTGATCATTACCTGAAAGTTTCATCAAGATTGGGTGAAAAAGTGTGTGCTGAGATTTCAGGCAACTCGTAGTTTTTTGGAAGCTTGGCAGGCCCTTTCCATGAAAGTGATTCTCGCCAGTCTCTGCTTAGGGCTACATCAACAGCAAACAAACCATAGAGATAGAACTTGAAACTGCTTTATTGTGTCAAGTTTCCAAGAGCTAGCACAAACCGTGTTTGATTTAGAGTTCCAAATACATGTATCCCTATAGGAGAAAACAGAGTGAAACCTCAAAATGAAACCGGTTACTGCCAACGAACGGTTTAACCTAGAAGAACGAAATTTGGCGAGCCAAGTGGGATTGGTGTACTGATCATTACCTGAAAGTTTCATCAATTGGGTGAAAAAGTGTGTGCTGAGATTTCAGGCAACTCGTAGTTTTTTGGAAGCTTGGCAGGCCCTTTCCATGAAAGTGATTCTCGCCAGTCTCTGCTTAGGGCTACATCAACAGCTAAGAAACCATAGAGATAGAACTTGAAACTGCTTTATTGTGTCAAGTTTCCAAGAGCTAGCACAAACCGTGTTTGATTTAGAGTTCCAAATACATGTATCCCTATAGGAGAAAACAGAGTGAAACCTCAAAATGAAACCGGTTACTGCCAACGAACGGTTTAACCTAGAAGAACGAAATTTGGCGAGCCAAGTGGGATTGGTGTACTGATCATTACCTGAAAGTTTCATCAAGATTGGGTGAAAAAGTGTGTGCTGAGATTTCAGGCAACTCGTAGTTTTTTGGAAGCTTGGCAGGCCCTTTCCATGAAAGTGATTCTCGCCAGTCTCTGCTTAGGGCTACATCAACAGCAAACAAACCATAGAGATAGAACTTGAAACTGCTTTATTGTGTCAAGTTTCCAAGAGCTAGCACAAACCGTGTTTGATTTAGAGTTCCAAATACATGTATCCCTATAGGAGAAAACAGAGTGAAACCTCAAAATGAAACCGGTTACTGCCAACGAACGGTTTAACCTAGAAGAACGAAATTTGGCGAGCCAAGTGGGATTGGTGTACTGATCATTACCTGAAAGTTTCATCAATTGGGTGAAAAAGTGTGTGCTGAGATTTCAGGCAACTCGTAGTTTTTTGGAAGCTTGGCAGGCCCTTTCCATGAAAGTGATTCTCGCCAGTCTCTGCTTAGGGCTACATCAACAGCTAAGAAACCATAGAGATAGAACTTGAAACTGCTTTATTGTGTCAAGTTTCAAAGATCTAGCACAAACCGTGTTTGATTTAGACTTCCAAATACATGTATCCCTATAGGAGAAAACAGAGTGAAACCTCAAAATGAAACCGGTTACTGCCAACGAACGGTTTAACTTAGAAGAACGAAATTTGGCGAGCCAAGTGGGATTGGTGTACTGATCATTACCTGAAAGTTTCATCAAGATTGGGTGAAAAAGTGTGTGCTGAGATTTCAGGCAACTCGTAGTTTTTTGGAAGCTTGGCAGGCCCTTTCCATGAAAGTGATTCTCGCCAGTCTCTGTTTAGGGCTACATCAACAGCAAACAAAGCATAGAGATAGAACTTGAAACTGCTTTATTGTGTCAAGTTTCAAAGAGCTAGCACAAACCGTGTTTGATTTAGAGTTCCAAATACATGTATCCCTATAGGAGAAAATAGAGTGAAACCTCAAAATGAAACCGGTTACTGCCAACGAACGGTTTAACCTAGAAGAACGAAATTGGCGAGCCAAGTGGATTGGTGTACTGATCATTACCTGAAAGTTTCATCAAGATTGGGTGAAAAAGTGTGTGCTGAGATTTCAGGCAACTCGTAGTTTTTGGAAGCTTGGCAGGCCCTTTCCATGAAAGTGATTCTCGCCAGTCTCTGCTTTGGGCTACATCAACAGCAAACAAACCATAGAGATAGAACTTGAAACTGCTTTATTGTGTCAAGTTTCAAAGAGCTAGCACAAACCGTGTTTGATTTAGAGTTCCAAATACATGTATCCCTATAGGAGAAAACAGAGTGAAACCTCAAAATGAAACCGGTTACTGCCAACAAACGGTTTAACCTAGAAGAACGAAATTTGGCGAGCAAAGTGGGATTGGTGTACTGATCATTACCTGAAAGTTTCATCAAGATTGGGTGAAAAAGTGTTTGCTGAGATTTCAGGCAATTCGTAGTTTTTTGGTAGCTTGGCAGGCCTTTCCATGAAAGTGATTCTCGCCAGTCTCTTCTTAGGGGCTACATCAACAGCAAACAAACCATAGAGATAGAACTTGAAACTGCTTTATTGTGTCAAGTTTCAAAGAGCTAGCACAAACCGTGTTTGATTTAGAGTTCCAAATACATGTATCCCTATAGGAGAAAACAGAGTGAAATCTCAAAATGAAACCGGTTACTGCCAACGAACGGTTTAACCTAGAAGAACGAATTTGGCGAGCCACGTGGGATTGGTGTACTGATCATTACCTCAAAGTTTCATCAAGATTAGGTGAAAAAGTGTTTGCTGAGATTTCAGGCAACTCGTAGTTTTTTGGAAGCTTGGCAGGCCCTTTCCATGAAAGTGATTCTCGCCAGTCTCTGCTTAGGCCTACATCAACAGCAAAGAAACCATAGAGATAGAACTTGAAACTGCTTTATTGTGTCAAGTTTCAAAGAGCTAGCACAAACCGTGTTTGATTTAGAGTTCCAAATACATGTATCCCTATAGGAGAAAACAGAGTGAAACCTCAAAATGAAACCGGTTACTGCCAACGAACGGTTTAACCTAGAAGAACGAAATTTGGCGAGCCAAGTGGGATTGGTGTACTGATCATTACCTGAAAGTTTCATCAAGATTGGGTGAAAAAGTGTTTGCTGAGATTTCAGGCAATTCGTAGTTTTTTGGAAGCTTGGCAGGCCCTTTCCATGAAAGTGATTCTCGCCAGTCTCTGCTTAGGGCTACATCAACAGCAAACAAACCATAGAGATAGAACTTGAAACTGCTTTATTGTGTCAAGTTTCAAAGAGCTAGCACAAACCGTGTTTGATTTAGAGTTCCAAATACATGTATCCCTATAGGAGAAAACAGAGTGAAACCTCAAAATGAAACCGGTTACTGCCAACGAACGGTTTAACCTAGAAGAACGAAATTTGGCGAGCCAAGTGGGATTGGTGTACTGATCATTACCTGAAAGTTTCATCAAGATTGGGTGAAAAAGTGTGTGCTGAGATTTCAGGCAACTCGTAGTTTTTTGGAAGCTTGGCAGGCCCTTTCCATGAAAGTGATTCTCGCCAGTCTCTGCTTAGGGCTACATCAACAGCAAACAAACCATAGAGATAGAACTTGAAACTGCTTTATTGTGTCAAGTTTCCAAAGAGCTAGCACAAACCGTGTTTGATTTAGAGTTCCAAATACATGTATCCCTATAGGAGAAAGGAGAGTGAAACCTCAAAATGAAACCGGTTACTGCCAACGAACGGTTTAACCTAGAAGAACGAAATTTGGCGAGCCAAGTGGGATTGGTGTACTGATCATTACCTGAAAGTTTCATCAAGATTGGGTGAAAAAGTGTGTGCTGAGATTTCAGGCAACTCGTAGTTTTTTGGAAGCTTGGCAGGCCCTTTCCATGAAAGTGATTCTCGCCAGTCTCTGCTTAGGGCTACATCAACAGCAAACAAACCATAGAGATAGAACTTGAAACTGCTTTATTGTGTCAAGTTTCAAAGAGCTAGCACAAACCGTGTTTGATTTAGAGTTCCAAATACATGTATCCCTATAGGAGAAAACAGAGTGAAACCTCAAAATGAAACCGGTTACTGCCAACGAACGGTTTAACCTAGAAGAACGAAATTTGGCGAGACAAGTGGGATTGGTGTACTGATCATTACCTGAAAGTTTCATCAAGATTGGGTGAAAAAGTGTGTGGTGAGATTTCAGGCAACTCGTAGTTTTTTGGAAGCTTGGCAGGCCCTTTCCATGAAAGTGATTCTCGCCAGTCTCTGCTTAGGGCTACATCAACAGCAAACAAACCATAGAGATAGAACTTGAAACTGCTTTATTGTGTCAAGTTTCAAAGAGCTAGCACAAACCGTGTTTGATTTAGAGTTCCAAATACATGTATCCCTATAGGAGAAAACAGAGTGAAATCTCAAAATGAAACCGGTTACTGCCAACGAACGGTTTAACCTAGAAGAACGAAATTTGGCGAGCCAAGTGGGATTGCTGTACTGATCATTACCTGAAAGTTTCATCAAGATTGGGTGAAAAAGTGTGTCCTGAGATTTCAGGCAACTCGTAGTTTTTTGGAAGCGTGGCAGGCCCTTTCCATGAACGTGATTCTCGCCAGTCTATGCTTAGGACTACATCAACAGCAAACAAACCATAGAGATAGAACTTGAAACTGCTTTATTGTGTCAAGTTTCAAAGAGCTAGCAAAAACCGTGTTTGATTTAGAGTTCCAAATACATGTATCCCTATAGGAGAAAACAAAGTGAAACCTCAAAATGAAACCGGTTACTGCCAACGAACGGTTTAACCTAGAAGAACGAAATTTGGCGAGCCAAGTGGGATTGGTGTACTGATCATTACCTGAAAGTTTCATCAAGATTGGGTGAAAAAGTGTGTGCTGAGATTTCAGGCAACTCGTAGTTTTTTGGAAGCTTGGCAGGCCTTTTCATGAAGTGATTCTCGCCAGTCTCTGCTTAGGGCTACATCAACAGCAAACAAACCATAGAGATAGAACTTGAAACTGCTTTATTGTGTCAAGTTTCAAAGAGCTAGCACAAACCGTGTTTGATTTAGAGTTCCAAATACATGTATCTCTATAGGAGAAAACAGAGTGAAACCTCAAAATGAAACCGGTTACTGCCAAGGAACGGTTTAACCTAGAAGAACGAAATTTGGCGACCCAAGTGGGATTGGTGTACTGATCATTACCTGAAAGTTTCATCAAGATTGGGTGAAAAAGTGTGTGCTGAGATTTCAGGCAACTCGTAGTTTTTTGGAAGCTTGGCAGGCCCTTTCCATGAAAGTGATTCTCGCCAGTCTCTGCTTAGGGCTACATCAACAGCAAACAAACCATAGAGATAGAACTTAAAACTGCTTTATTGTGTCAAGTTTCAAAGAACTAGCACAAACCGTGTTTGATTTAGAGTTCCAAATACATGTATCCCTATAGGAGAAAACAGAGTGAAACCTCAAAATGAAACCGGTTATTGCCAACGAACGGTTTAACCTAGAAGAACGAAATTTGGCGAGCCAAGTGGGATTGGTGTACTGATCATTACCTGAAAGTTTCATCAAGATTGGGTGAAAAAGTGTGTGCTGAGATTTCAGGCAACTCGTAGTTTTTTGGAAGCTTGGCAGGCCCTTTCTATGAAAGTGATTCTCGCCAGTCTCTGCTTAAGGCTACATCAACAGCAAACAAACCATAGAGATAGAACTTGAAACTGCTTTATTGTGTCAAGTTTCAAAGAGCTAGCACAAACCGTGTTTGATTTAGAGTTCCAAATACATGTATCCCTATAGGAGAAAACAGAGTGAAACCTCAAAATGAAATCGGTTGCTGCCAACGAACTGTTTAACCTAGAAGAATGAAATTTGGCGAGCCAAGTGGGAATGGTGTACTGATCATTACCTGAAAGTTTCATCAAGATTGGGTGAAAAAAGTGTGTGCTGAGATTTCAGGCAACTCGTAGTTTTTTGGAAGCTTGGCAGGCCCTTTCCATGAAAGTGATTCTCGCCATTCTCTGCTTAGGACTACATCAACAGCAAAGAAACCATAGAGATAGAACTTGAAACTGCTTTATTGTGTCAAGTTTCAAAGAGCTAGCACAAACTGTGTTTGATTTAGACTTCCAAATACATGTATCCCTATAGGAGAAAACAGAGTGAAATCTCAAAATGAAACCGGTTACTGCCAACGAACGGTTTAACCTAGAGGAAAGAAATTTGGCGAGCCAAGTGGGATTGGTGTACTGATCATTACCTGAAAGTTTCATCAAGATTGGGTGAAAAAGTGTGTGCTGAGATTTCAGGCAACTCGTAGTTTTTTGGAAGCTTGGCAGGCCCTTTCCATGAAAGTGAATCTCGCCAGTCTCTGCTTAGGGCTACATCAACAGCAAACAAACCATAGAGATAGAACTTGAAACTGCTTTATTGTGTCAAGTTTCAAAGAGCTAGCACAAACCGTGTTTGATTTAGAGTTCCAAATACATGTATCCCTATAGGAGAAAACAGAGTGAAACCTCAAAATGAAACCGGTTACTGCCAACGAACGGTTTAACCTAGAAGAACGAAATTTGGCGAGCCAAGTGGGATAGCTGTACTGATCATTACCTGAAAGTTTCATCAAGATTGGGTGAAAAAGTGTGTGCTGAGATTTCAGGCAACTAGTAGTTTTTTGGAAGCTTGGCAGGCCCTTTCCATGAAAGTGAATCTCGCCAGTCTCTGCTTAGGGCTACATCAACAGCAAACAAACCATAGAGATAGAACTTGAAACTGCTTTATTGTGTCAAGTTTCAAAGAGCTAGCACAAACCGTGTTTGATTTAGAGTTCCAAATACATGTATCCCTATAGGAGAAAACAGAGTGAAACCTCAAAATGAAACCGGTTACTGCCAACGAACGGTTTAACCTAGAAGAACGAAATTTGGCGAGCCAAGTGGGATAGCTGTACTGATCATTACCTGAAAGTTTCATCAAGATTGGGTGAAAAAGTGTGTGCTGAGATTTCAGGCAACTAGTAGTTTTTTGGAAGCTTGGCAGGCCCTTTCCATGAAAGTGATTCTCGCCAGTCTCTGCTTAGGGCTACATCAACAGCAAACAAACCATAGAGATATTACTTGAAACTGCTTTATTGTGTCAAGTTTCAAAGAGCTAGCACAAACCGTGTTTGATTTAGAGTTCCAAATACATGTATCCCTATAGGAGAAAACAAAGTGAAACCTCAAAATGAAACCGGTTACTGCCAACGAACGGTTTAACCTAGAAGAACGAAATTTGGCGAGCCAAGTGGGATTGTTGTACTGATCATTACCTGAAAGTTTCATCAAGATTGGGTGAAAAAGTGTGTGCTGAGATTTCAGGCAACTCGTAGTTTTTTGGAAGCTTGGCAGGCACTTTTCATGAAGTGATTCTCGCCAGTCTCTGCTTAGGGCTACATCAACAGCAAACAAACCATAGAGATAGAACTTGAAACTGCTTTATTGTGTCAAGTTTCAAAGAGCTAGCACAAACCGTGTTTGATTTAGAGTTCCAAATACATGTATCTCTATAGGAAAAAACAGAGTGAAACCTCAAAATGAAACCGGTTACTGCCAAGGAACGGTTTAACCTAGAAGAACGAAATTTGGCGAGCCAAGTGGGATTGGTGTACTGATCATTACCTGAAAGTTTCATCAAGATTGGGTGAAAAAGTGTGTGCTGAGATTTCAGGCAACTCGTAGTTTTTTGGAAGCTTGGCAGGCCCTTTCCATGAAAGTGATTCTCGCCAGTCTCTGCTTAGGGCTACATCAACAGCAAACAAACCATAGAGATAGAACTTAAAACTGCTTTATTGTGTCAAGTTTCAAAGAACTAGCACAAACCGTGTTTGATTTAGAGTTCCAAATACATGTATCCCTATAGGAGAAAACAGAGTGAAACCTCAAAATGAAACCGGTTATTGCCAACGAACGGTTTAACCTAGAAGAACGAAATTTGGCGAGCCAAGTGGGATTGGTGTACTGATCATTACCTGAAAGTTTCATCAAGATTGGGTGAAAAAGTGTGTGCTGAGATTTCAGGCAACTCGTAGTTTTTTGGAAGCTTGGCAGGCCCTTTCTATGAAAGTGATTCTCGCCAGTCTCTGCTTAGGGCTACATCAACAGCAAACAAACCATAGAGATAGAACTTGAAACTGCTTTATTGTGTCAAGTTTCAAAGAGCTAGCACAAACCGTGTTTGATTTAGAGTTCCAAATACATGTATCCCTATAGGAGAAAACAGAGTGAAACCTCAAAATGAAATCGGTTGCTGCCAACGAACTGTTTAACCTAGAAGAATGAAATTTGGCGAGCCAAGTGGGAATGGTGTACTGATCATTACCTGAAAGTTTCATCAAGATTGGGTGAAAAAGTGTGTGCTGAGATTTCAGGCAACTCGTAGTTTTTTGGAAGCTTGGCAGGCCCTTTCCATGAAAGTGATTCTCGCCATTCTCTGCTTAGGACTACATCAACAGCAAAGAAACCATAGAGATAGAACTTGAATCTGCTTTATTGTGTCAAGTTTCAAAGAGCTAGCACAAACTGTGTTTGATTTAGACTTCCAAATACATGTATCCCTATAGGAGAAAACAGAGTGAAATCTCAAAATGAAACCGGTTACTGCCAACGAACGGTTTAAGCTAGAGGAAAGAAATTTGGCGAGCCAAGTGGGATTGGTGTACTGATCATTACCTGAAAGTTTCATCAAGATTGGGTGAAAAAGTGTGTGCTGAGATTTCAGGCAACTCGTAGTTTTTGGAAGCTTGGCAGGCCCTTTCCATGAAAGTGATTCTCGCCAGTCTCTGATTAGGGCTACATCAACAGCAAACAAACCATAGAGATAGAACTTGAAACTGCTTTATTGTGTCAAGTTTCAAAGAGCTAGCACAAACCGTGTTTGATTTAGAGTTCCAAATACATGTATCCCTATAGGAGAAAACAGAGTGAAACCTCAAAATGAAACCGGTTACTGCCAACGAACGGTTTAACCTAGAAGAACGAAATTTGGCGAGCCAAGTGGGATTGGTGTACTGATCATTACCTGAAAGTTTCATCAAGATTGGGTGAAAAAGTGTGTGCTGAGATTTCAGGCAACTCGTAGTTTTTTGGAAGCTTGGCAGGCCCTTTCCATGAAAGTGATTCTCGCCAGTCTCTGCTTAGGGCTACATCAACAGCAAACAAACCATAGAGATAGAACTTGAAACTGCTTTATTGTGTCAAGTTTCCAAGAGCTAGCACAAACCGTGTTTGATTTAGAGTTCCAAATACATGTATCCCTATAGGAGAAAGGAGAGTGAAACCTCAAAATGAAACCGGTTACTGCCAACGAACGGTTTAACCTAGAAGAACAAAATTTGGCGAGCCAAGTGGGATTGGTGTACTGATCATTACCTGAAAGTTTCATCAAGATTGGGTGAAAAAGTGTGTGCTGAGATTTCAGGCAACTCGTAGTTTTTTGGAAGCTTGGCAGGCCCTTTCCATGAAAGTGATTCTCGCCAGTCTCTGCTTAGGGCTACATCAACAGCAAACAAACCATAGAGATAGAACTTGAAACTGCTTTATTGTGTCAAGTTTCAAAGAGCTAGCACAAACCGTGTTTGATTTAGAGTTCCAAATACATGTATCCCTATAGGAGAAAACAGAGTGAAACCTCAAAATGAAACCGGTTACTGCCAACGAACGGTTTAACCTAGAAGAACGAAATTTGGCGAGACAAGTGGGATTGGTGTACTGATCATTACCTGAAAGTTTCATCAAGATTGGGTGAAAAAGTGTGTGGTGAGATTTCAGGCAACTCGTAGTTTTTTGGAAGCTTGGCAGGCCCTTTCCATGAAAGTGATTCTCGCCAGTCTCTGCTTAGGGCTACATCAACAGCAAACAAACCATAGAGATAGAACTTGAAACTGCTTTATTGTGTCAAGTTTCAAAGAGCTAGCACAAACCGTGTTTGATTTAGAGTTCCAAATACATGTATCCCTATAGGAGAAAACAGAGTGAAATCTCAAAATGAAACCGGTTACTGCCAACGAACGGTTTAACCTAGAAGAACGAAATTTGGCGAGCCAAGTGGGATTGCTGTACTGATCATTACCTGAAAGTTTCATCAAGATTGGGTGAAAAAGTGTGTCCTGAGATTTCAGGCAACTCGTAGTTTTTTGGAAGCGTGGCAGGCCCTTTCCATGAACGTGATTCTCGCCAGTCTATGCTTAGGGCTACATCAACAGCAAACAAACCATAGAGATAGAACTTGAAACTGCTTTATTGTGTCAAGTTTCAAAGAGCTAGCACAAACCGTGTTTGATTTAGAGTTCCAAATACATGTATCCCTATAGGAGAAAACAAAGTGAAACCTCAAAATGAAACCGGTTACTGCCAACGAACGGTTTAACCTAGAAGAACGAAATTTGGCGAGCCAAGTGGGATTGGTGTACTGATCATTACCTGAAAGTTTCATCAAGATTGGGTGAAAAAGTGTGTGCTGAGATTTCAGGCAACTCGTAGTTTTTTGGAAGCTTGGCAGGCCCTTTTCATGAAGTGATTCTCGCCAGTCTCTGCTTAGGGCTACATCAACAGCAAACAAACCATAGAGATAGAACTTGAAACTGCTTTATTGTGTCAAGTTTCAAAGAGCTAGCACAAAACCGTGTTTGATTTAGAGTTCCAAATACATGTATCTCTATAGGAGAAAACAGAGTGAAACCTCAAAATGAAACCGGTTACTGCCAAGGAACGGTTTAACCTAGAAGAACGAAATTTGGCGACCCAAGTGGGATTGGTGTACTGATCATTACCTGAAAGTTTCATCAAGATTGGGTGAAAAAGTGTGTGCTGAGATTTCAGGCAACTCGTAGTTTTTTGGAAGCTTGGCAGGCCCTTTCCATGAAAGTGATTCTCGCCAGTCTCTGCTTAGGGCTACATCAACAGCAAACAAACCATAGAGATAGAACTTAAAACTGCTTTATTGTGTCAAGTTTCAAAGAACTAGCACAAACCGTGTTTGATTTAGAGTTCCAAATACATGTATCCCTATAGGAGAAAACAGAGTGAAACCTCAAAATGAAACCGGTTATTGCCAACGAACGGTTTAACCTAGAAGAACGAAATTTGGCGAGCCAAGTGGGATTGGTGTACTGATCATTACCTGAAAGTTTCATCAAGATTGGGTGAAAAAGTGTGTGCTGAGATTTCAGGCAACTCGTAGTTTTTTGGAAGCTTGGCAGGCCCTTTCTATGAAAGTGATTCTCGCCAGTCTCTGCTTAAGGCTACATCAACAGCAAACAAACCATAGAGATAGAACTTGAAACTGCTTTATTGTGTCAAGTTTCAAAGAGCTAGCACAAACCGTGTTTGATTTAGAGTTCCAAATACATGTATCCCTATAGGAGAAAACAGAGTGAAACCTCAAAATGAAATCGGTTGCTGCCAACGAACTGTTTAACCTAGAAGAATGAAATTTGGCGAGCCAAGTGGGAATGGTGTACTGATCATTACCTGAAAGTTTCATCAAGATTGGGTGAAAAAGTGTGTGCTGAGATTTCAGGCAACTCGTAGTTTTTTGGAAGCTTGGCAGGCCCTTTCCATGAAAGTGATTCTCGCCATTCTCTGCTTAGGACTACATCAACAGCAAAGAAACCATAGAGATAGAACTTGAAACTGCTTTATTGTGTCAAGTTTCAAAGAGCTAGCACAAACTGTGTTTGATTTAGACTTCCAAATACATGTATCCCTATAGGAGAAAACAGAGTGAAATCTCAAAATGAAACCGGTTACTGCCAACGAACAGTTTAACTTAGAAGAACGAAATTGGGCGAGCCAAGTGGGATTGGTGTACTGATCATTACCTGAAAGTTTCATCAAGATTGGGTGAAAAAGTGTGTGCTGAGATTTCAGGCAACTCATAGTTTTTTGGAAGCTTGGCAGGCCTTTTCCATGAAAGTGATTCTCGCCAGTCTCTGCTTAGGGCTACATCAACAGCAAACAAACCATAGAGATAGAACTTGAAACTGCTTTATTGTGTCAAGTTTCCAAGAGCTAGCACAAACCGTGTTTGATTTAGAGTTCCAAATACATGTATCCCTATAGGAGAAAATAGAGTGAAACCTCAAAATGAAACCGGTTACTGCCAACGAACGGTTTAACCTAGAAGAACGAAATTTGGCGAGCCAAGTGGGATTGGTGTACTGATCATTACCTGAAAGTTTCATCAAGATTGGGTGAAAAAGTGTGTGCTGAGATTTCAGGCAACTCGTAGTTTTTGGAAGCTTGGCAGGCCTTTTCCATGAAAGTGATTCTCGCCAGTCTCTGCTTAGGGCTACATCAACAGCAAACAAACCATAGAGATAGAACTTGAAACTGCTTTATTGTTTCAAGTTTCAAAGAGCTAGCACAAACCGTGTTTGATTTAGAGTTCCAAATACATGTATCCCTATAGGAGAAAACAGAGTGAAACCTCAAAATGAAACCGGTTACTGCCAACAAACGGTTTAACCTAGAAGAACGAAATTTGGCGAGCCAAGTGGGATTGGTGTACTGATCATTACCTGAAAGTTTCATCAAGATTGGGTGAAAAAGTGTTTGCTGAGATTTCAGGCAATTCGTAGTTTTTTGGTAGCTTGGCAGGCCCTTTCCATGAAAGTGATTCTCGCCAGTCTCTTCTTAGGGCTACATCAACAGCAAACAAACCATAGAGATAGAACTTGAAACTGCTTTATTGTGTCAAGTTTCAAAGAGCTAGCACAAACCGTGTTTGATTTAGAGTTCCAAATACATGTATCCCTATAGGAGAAAACAGAGTGAAATCTCAAAATGAAACCGGTTACTGCCAACGAACGGTTTAACCTAGAAGAACGAAATTTGGCGAGCCACGTGGGATGGTGTACTGATCATTACCTGAAAGTTTCATCAAGATTGGGTGAAAAAGTGTGTGCTGAGATTTCAGGCAACTCGTAGTTTTTTGGAAGCTTGGCAGGCCCTTTCCATGAAAGTGATTCTCGCCAGTCTCTGCTTAGGCCTACATCAACAGCAAAGAAACCATAGAGATAGAACTTGAAACTGCTTTATTGTGTCAAGTTTCAAAGAGCTAGCACAAACCGTGTTTGATTTAGACTTCCAAATACATGTATCCCTATAGGAGAAAACAGAGTGAAACCTCAAAATGAAACCGGTTACTGCCAACGAACGGTTTAACCTAGAAGAACGAAATTTGGCGAGCCAAGTGGGATTGGTTTACTGATCATTACCTGAAAGTTTCATCAAGATTGGGTGAAAAAGTGTTTGCTGAGATTTCAGGCAATTCGTAGTTTTTTGGAAGCTTGGCAGGCCCTTTCCATGAAAGTGATTCTGGCCAGTCTCTGCTTAGGGCTACATCAACAGCAAACAAACCATAGAGATAGAACTTGAAACTGCTTTATTGTGTCAAGTTTCAAAGAGCTAGCACAAACCGTGTTTGATTTAGAGTTCCAAATACATGTATCCCTATAGGAGAAAACAGAGTGAAACCTCCAAATGAAACCGGTTACTGCCAACGAACGGTTTAACCTAGAAGAACGAAATTTGGCGAGCCAAGTGGGATTGGTGTACTGATCATTACCTGAAAGTTTCATCAAGATTGGGTGAAAAAGTGTGTGCTGAGATTTCAGGCAACTCGTAGTTTTTGGAAGCTTGGCAGGCCCTTTCCATGAAAGTGATTCTCGCCAGTCTCTGCTTAGGGCTACATCAACAGCAAACAAACCATAGAGATAGAACTTGAAACTGCTTTATTGTGTCAAGTTTCAAAGAGCTAGCACAAACCGTGTTTGATTTAGAGTTCCAAATACATGTATCCCTATAGGAGAAAACAGAGTGAAACCTCAAAATGAAACCGGTTACTGCCAACGAACGGTTTAACCTAGAAGAACGAAATTTGGCGAGCCAAGTGGGATTGGTGTACTGATCATTACCTGAAAGTTTCATCAAGATTGGGTGAAAAAGTGTGTGCTGAGATTTCAGGCAACTCGTAGTTTTTTGGAAGCTTGGCAGGCCCTTTCCATGAAAGTGATTCTCGCCAGTCTCTGCTTAGGGCTACATCAACAGCAAACAAACCATAGAGATAGAACTTGAAACTGCTTTATTGTGTCAAGTTTCCAAGAGCTAGCACAAACCGTGTTTGATTTAGAGTTCCAAATACATGTATCCCTATAGAGAAAACAGAGTGAAACCTCAAAATGAAACCGGTTACTGCCAACGAACGGTTTAACCTAGAAGAACGAAATTTGGCGAGCCAAGTGGGATTGGTGTACTGATCATTACCTGAAAGTTTCATCAAGATTGGGTGAAAAAGTGTGTGCTGAGATTTCAGGCAACTCGTAGTTTTTTGGAAGCTTGGCAGGCCCTTTCCATGAAAGTGATTCTCGCCAGTCTCTGCTTAGGGCTACATCAACAGCAAACAAACCATAGAGATAGAACTTGAAACTGCTTTATTGTGTCAAGTTTCAAAGAGCTAGCACAAACCGTGTTTGATTTAGAGTTCCAAATACATGTATCCCTATAGGAGAAAACAGAGTGAAATCTCAAAATGAAACCGGTTACTGCCAACGAACGGTTTAACCTAGAAGAACGAAATTTGGCGAGCCACGTGGGTTTGGTGTACTGATCATTACCTGAAGGTTTCATCAAGATTGGGTGAAAAAGTGTGTGCTGAGATTTCAGGCAACTCGTAGTTTTTTGGAAGCTTGGCAGGCCCTTTCCATGAAAGTGATTCTCGCCAGTCTCTGCTTAGGGCTACATCAACAGCTAAGAAACCATAGAGATAGAACTTGAAACTGCTTTATTGTGTCAAGTTTCAAAGAGCTAGCACAAACCGTGTTTGATTTAGACTTCCAAATACATGTATCCCTATAGGAGAAAACAGAGTGAAACCTCAAAATGAAACCGGTTACTGCCAACGAACGGTTTAACAGAGAAGAACGAAATTTGGCGAGCCAAGTGGGATTGGTGTACTGATCATTACCTGAAAGTTTCATCAAGATTGGGTGAAAAAGTGTGTGCTGAGATTTCAGGCAACTCATAGTTTTTTGGAAGCTTGGCAGGCCCTTTCCATGAAAGTGATTCTCGCCAGTCTCTGCTTAGGGCTACATCAACAGCAAACAAACCATAGAGATAGAACTTGTAACTGCTTTATTGTGTCAAGTTTCAAAGAGCTAGCACAAACCGTGTTTGATTTAGAGTTCCAAATACATGTATCCCTATAGGAGAAAACAGAGTGAAACCTCAAAATGAAACCGGTTACTGCCAACGAACGGTTTAACCTAGAAGAACGAAATTTGGCGAGCCAAGTGGGATTGGTGTACTGATCATTACCTGAAAGTTTCATCAAGATTGGGTGAAAAAGTGTGTGCTGAGATTTCAGGCAACTCGTAGTTTTTTGGAAGCTTGGCAGGCCCTTTCCATGAAAGTGATTCTCGCCAGTCTCTGCTTAGGGCTACATCAACAGCAAACAAACCATAGAGATAGAACTTGTAACTGCTTTATTGTGTCAAGTTTCAAAGAGCTAGCACAAACCGTGTTTGATTTTGAGTTCCAAATACATGTATCCCTATAGGAGAAAACAGAGTGAAACCTCAAAATGAAACCGGTTACTGCCAACGAACGGTTTAACCTAGAAGAACGAAATTTGGCGAGCCAAGTGGGATTGGTGTACTGATCATTACCTGAAAGTTTCATCAAGATTGGGTGAAAAAGTGTGTGCTGAGATTTCAGGCAACTCGTAGTTTTTTGGAAGCTTGGCAGGCCCTTTCCATGAAAGTGATTCTCGCCAGTCTCTGCTTAGGGCTACATCAACAGCAAACAAACCATAGCGATAGAACTTGAAACTGCTTTATTGTGTCAAGTTTCAAAGAGCTAGCACAAACCGTGTTTGATTTAGAGTTCCAAATACATGTATCCCTATAGGAGAAAACAGAGTGAAACCTCAAAATGAAACCGGTTACTGCCAACGAACGGTTTAACCTAGAAGAACGAAATTTGGCGAGCCAAGTGGGATTGCTGTACTGATCATTACCTGAAAGTTTCATCAAGATTGGGTGAAAAAGTGTGTGCTGAGATTTCAGGCAACTCGTAGTTTTTTGGAAGCTTGGCAGGCACTTTCCATGAAACTGATTCTGGCCAGTCTCTGCTTAGGGCTACATCAACAGCAAACAAACCATAGAGATAGAACTTGAAACTGCTTTATTGTGTCAAGTTTCAAAGAGCTAGCACAAACCGTGTTTGATTTAGAGTTCCAAATACATGTATCCCTATAGGAGAAAACAGAGTGAAACCTCAAAATGTAACCGGTTACTGCCAACGAACGGTTTAACCTAGAAGAACGAAATTTGGTGAGCCAAGTGGGATTGGTGTACTGATCATTACCTGAAAGTTTCATCAAGATTGGGTGAAAAAGTGTGTGCTGAGATTTCAGGCAACTCGTACTTTTTGGAAGCTTGGCAGGCCCTTTCCATGAAAGTGATTCTCGCCAGTCTCTGCTTAGGGCTACATCAACAGCAAACAAACCATAGAGATAGAACTTGAAACTGCTTTATTGTGTCAAGTTTCAAAGAGCTAGCACAAACCCTGTTTGATTTAGAGTTCCAAATACATGTATCCCTATAGGAGAAAACAGAGTGAAACCTCAAAATGAAACCGGTTACTGCCAACGAACGGTTTAACCTAGAAGAACGAAATTTGGCGAGCCAAGTGGGATTGGTGTACTGATCATTACCTGAAAGTTTCATCAAGATTGGGTGAAAAAGTGTGTGCTGAGATTTCAGGCAACTCGTAGTTTTTTGGAAGCTTGGCAGGCCCTTTCCATGAAAGTGATTCTCGCCAGTCTCTTCTTAGGGCTACATCAACAGCAAAGAAACCATAGAGATAGAACTTTAAACTGCTTTATTCTGTCAAGTTTCCAAGAGCTAGCACAAACCGTGTTTGATTTAGAGTTCCAAATACATGTATCCCTATAGGAGAAAACAGAGTGAAACCTCAAAATGAAACCGGTTACTGCAAACTAACGGTTTAACCTAGAAGAACGAAATTTGGCGAGCCAAGTGGGATTGGTGTACTGATCATTACCTGAAAGTTTCATCAAGATTGGGTGAAAAACTGTTTGCTGAGATTTCAGGCAACTCGTAGTTTTTTGGAAGCTTGGCAGGCCCTTTCCATGAAAGTGATTCTCGCCAGTCTCTGCTTAGGGCTACATCAACAACAAACAAACCATAGAGATAGAACTTGAAACTGCTTTATTCTGTCAAGTTTCAAAGAGCTAGCACAAACCGTGTTTGATTTAGACTTCCAAATACATGTATCCCTATAGGAGAAAACAGAGTGAAACCTCAAAATAAAACCGGTTACTGCCAACGAACGGTTTAACCTAGAAGAACGAAATTTGGCGAGCCAAGTGGGATTGGTGTACTGATCATTACCTAAAAGTTTCATCAAGATTGGGTGAAAAAGTGTGTGCTGAGATTTCAGGCAACTCGTAGTTTTATGGAAGCTTGGCAGGCCCTTTCCATGAAAGTGATTCTCGCCAGTCTCTGCTTAGGCCTACATCAACAGCAAAGAAACCATAGAGATAGAACTTGAAACTGCTTTATTGTGTCAAGTTTCAAAGAGCTAGCACAAACCGTGTTTGATTTAGACTTCCAAATACATGTATCCCTATAGGAGAAAACAGAGTGAAACCTCAAAATGAAACCGGTTACTGCCAACGAACGGTTTAACCTAGAAGAACGAAATTTGGCGAGCCAAGTGGGATTGGTGTACTGATCATTACCTGAAAGTTTCATCAAGATTGGGTGAAAAAGTGTTTGCTGAGATTTCAGGAAACTCGTAGTTTTTTGGAAGCTTGGCAGGCCCTTTCCATGAAAGTGATTCTCGCCAGTCTCTGCTTAGGGCTACATCAACAGCAAACAAACCATAGAGATAGAACTTGAAACTGCTTTATTGTGTCAAGTTTCAAAGAGCTAGCACAAACTGTGTTTGATTTAGAGTTCCAAATACATGTATCCCTATAGGAGAAAACAGAGTGAAACCTCAAAATGAAACCGGTTACTGCCAACGAACGGTTTAA